>NW_006442110.1:3734130-3754061 GCF_000325575.1 Pteropus alecto | reverse complement strand
GCGATCCACGGGGCCGCAGGGGAGCGCTGGGACGGGAACACGTGGCCGCCCACGTGCCGGAAGGCCCGGCGTCGCAGGTTCCGGTGCGAGGCGCCTGCCGCGCGCCCCAGTCCGCAGATTCCCCAGGCCTCGTGGACGTCTCGGCCCTCGAACTCGGAGCCCTAGCGAGGTCGCATCTCGTCCCGAAGGCTGCCCAGGTATTTCATGTAAGTACATCTATCTTCCCGCCTCCGCCTCTGATGTAGCCTTCGCGGAGCCGCCGTTTCTAATTTCGGAGGGAGGGGTCGTGTTGTCGAGCTGTGGTGAACGACCCTGGAGGCCACCTGCCTCTTCTGTAGAATTGCAGCCTCCCCCTCCCTCCCCCTTCCCCACACCTTGACTCTCAGAGATTCCAGTTGCCTCGAATTCCCAAACTCCAGATTTATCACGGTTTTGTGGGCCGAAATAGACTTGGTTCTCCACACTTGCACCGAAAAGCCGACCGTGAGAGTTTAGTGTCCTCTGCTCTGCGACACCAATGAACTCACGATTTGTTTCCCGAGATCTGTTTTATGGACTTTTTTCTAACTTCGACTCTTGTATCGTTTTGGCCCATATACAGTTTTGTCTTCAAAGAAAATGCTTTATTGTCTCGGAGGAATTTCATAAAACGCCCATGGCTTCTCTTTACTCTTCTGGGTTCTCTTTAATAAAAACCGTGTGATACCACTTTACAAGTACAGGTCCTCCAGTAATGTCATTCCCTTGGGTGTGGTTTTGTTATAACGTCGATGCGGGAGAAGAAATGGATGCTGGGCACTAGCCACTGTTTGTGTGGACTTTGCACGTCTCCCCACGTCTGAATGGGGTTTCTCCCCGACTCTGGTTTCCTCCCACATCCCACAGTTGTGCACATGAAATGAACTGGCCTTTCTAAAATGCTTTAGTCTGAGGAGTGTGGGTGTGTGTGAGTGACTCCACGCATGTAAGGGCGTCCTGTCCCACCTGCATCCTGAGCTGTCAGAAGGAGCTCTGGCCACCAGTGACCCTGAACTGGAATAGGTAGGTTGGAAAATACATATCTCACTTGTTTTTATTACTTAAATGTATGTATAGCTCACATTTATTTTCATATTTAATAGTAGGAGTGTTTTGGATTTTTATTTGGAAGAGCCTGTCATGTACCAGGCCAAGTGTCAGACATTGGTGATTTCAGAAATAGAAGATTTCTGTCAAATTAAGTGATTATTGATGTTTTAGTGGCTAGAAATGTGCATTAGGAACTAAACACTTATTTATATCAGAAAGCTTCTGATAAAATTAATTTTGTTATACATAGCTTTACTTAAAGTCAGTTTTCAAGAACCTGTTACATTAAGGGAGGACTTACTGTTAGTTTCTATACTTGGCACTGGCTAGATAATATTCAACTGTATGGCTATGCCTTAAATTTTTTAAATAAAACTTCTGTTGTTAGTATTTAAGTCGCTCTTTTAAAGTAAATATATTTCAATAGTCATCCATAAAATTCGTTTGTGTTATCTTCTTCTAAGCATTGTTGCTATAGGTGTAATTTTATATACCAAAATTTTAACTGTGGTATTTCTGGGAGATGAGTTCATAGTTCTTGTACTTCATCATTTAACTATTTAAAGTTTCCAAATTTTCAACAACAAACACATATTTACATTTATGACTTTAAAGAGAAAATCTATGCAATGCTATATTTAAACTAATTTAAGCCCCCAAAGAACAGACATTATTTTCAATGACTCACATTTAATCGAGTTCAGAGATAGGAAATGGGAACTATTAAACAGGTAATTGGTTATTTCCAGGCACTGGCTCTTACCAAATGAAGAGATACATATGCAACATCAGCATGCACAGTGTTCTGGACTAAATAGATGACATAAACGATGACTCTGCAACCTCATGATCACTTTCTTTCTGGAATTTCATGAACTCAGAGAAAAGTATGCAGCAATCAATAGACTAAACAGAACATTTACTAATATGGCATTAATGATGAAAAATATTAAGAAAGTTTTGATTTGAAGTATGTTCATGAATATGAGTTCTAGGGTGTTTATGGCAGTTTTGTAAGATAAAGAAAAACTACATTTAATTTCTTTGAAAACACTATTTAGAAACCTCAAAAACCATCTCAAGTCAAGAGAGTTTAAAAGGCAAAAATCAATTGTTAAAACTTGTTCACTATCAAAATGATGAATATGTTAAAATTTAAGTTTCTCTTACAATATATTGCTATATGTGACATAGTATATATTTTGTGTAATATACTATGTGTATTATATATAATATTTCTTTAGTACATTGTGTTCTACATCTAAGAATGCTGGCTTCACCCCATCAAAAGCAAAACAAATTCTTCTATTCCTCCTTTGGTTCCTATAAATCATCTCCCATTAAGCTTGCAAATTTCTTCATTTAAAATTTTCTGTTTAAAGTGTTTATATTTTGCTAATTCTATTTCTATGTAAAATCATTTTGCTCTTCAATCTTCCAAAGCATTTCTGAAACTTGGCATGCTAACATTATTTTGTATATTCCTCATGAGCCCACTGGCTTCCTGAGGGTCAGAAATTTGTGTAACTATTTTTTGTCCTCTGTTTACAATATAGTGTCTTATTCACTCACTCAGCAGATATTTATTGAGCTTATGATATACCAGGCCAAGTGTAAGACATTGATGGTCTCAGAAATATGGCAATTCTGACAAATTAAATGATTATCGAAGGTGAATTTACAAATTTATCATTGTCTTACCTAAGGTTGAATGCAAAAAGAGGCATCAATCCAGACTAGCCTTTACTGTAGGACAAACAAAAATGATATTTAAAAATATATAATTTTGAAATGTATCTTGGAGGTCAAATATTTAACATTCACATCATAGGAGATAATAGAAAACTTAAATGGTAGATATAGATCAAAGAAGGAACACATCATCAACTATAAACCCATCTTGAAATGAGAGAATGTATTTTTTTCCCCACATAGAACAGCATTAGTAGGCCTAAGCAAGCATTAGTCTACAATCTTTCTTCTTGCTTTACAGTATAGCTCAGATATTCACAATAAGAGTTCGTTTTGAATTCTTCTGTGTTGCTCATTTTCCACTTGGGGAATCCATTTCTCATCCATTTGTCCAAAACTGTAAGTAGCAGATAAAGAATTGAATATAGCAAATGTGTCTACAGCCAATTCAAAATTGCCTCTCATCCATTTATGAGCAACACATAAATAACAAAGGAGACATTAAAAAGTTCACTCTTTTTCTCTTCTTTCTCTGAAATATCTTTTCCACTGAAAGAAATAGTTCGAAATGATTGTCTATTCAGCAGCACTATAATAGCTGTGGGAATGTGATTGTCATTTACCTCCCAGAAGTTCAGTGTCCCCATGAGATAGAATATTTTCTGTAGATAAAATAGAATCTTTCCCAGTTTCTTGATTCACTTTTTCTTCATGAAAATCAATTCTTAACCCCTTGGTTTTTTAATGTGCCTGCATTAAAGAAACTGAGTACCTCAGGCACATTCCAATTTTATGATTGCAACTTCTAGACCACGTAGGCAAAATGTTTCCTTTTGAGAAAGGACTTGGTGATTTCAGTACCTGGAGAAAAACTAAATCAAAAACGGAAGCCCAAGGGAAACCAAATGCATTAAAGATTATATTTTTCTGTACTTAGAACTTCTTCCTCAACTGACCATAAATAAGATTTTATTTTTTCAGTTTTAGACATTTTGTTTTCAATGTTTTTAAATTCATATGGATGTTGTTAGCTTGTCAAAATCTCATGGGACTGATGCTTGCAGTCGACTTTGAGATGTTGCCAAACTAACCCAGAGATCTGGTTTAAATCACAGGTAAGATAGTATCTCAGCATAATTAGCAATTCGTCAATTCAGAAAGAGTAAGAGAGCTCACCATTGCGATATAGTTAGAATTTTCTCCCAGTACTCTTCTATGTTTTTTTCTTTTAATTTTAGTCTTCCATAAATGTCATGAAAAAAGTAACACATGCATCATATTTTGCCTCCATTCTTTTCTAAAAGTTGAATGATAATAAGTAGAATGGGGGGAATCTTAATAATTTGTGTGTTACAGCATTACAGATGTAATAATGGAAAGCCATTCTCCTGTTGCCTTGTTGCCCAAACTGGGTTGAAATGGAATTTAAGCTCAATGGATATTGTAAAATTTTCTATTATTTTGAATTATCACATTCAATTTTTTTTTGGGGGGGAACCTAGACAACTGCTAATAGGTATATCATATTTTATGGTTATTTTTTAAACTAGTTGACCTAATAATGTCATTCTTATTTCTTAAGGTAGAGAATAAAGATCTATTGTTGTGATTCTGTAATTTGCTCTCCCTCCCAGAGTTTACATGCTTAAAATTTTCATGTCAGATAAAATGATTTACCCTGGTTTGGTATTTTTTTTCTTAATTTTAGAATGGCAGTTCTAAAATCATAGTATCATATTTTTTTTGGTCTAAGCTAGAAAGCGATAATTAAATATTCAATTTTAGTTGTTATACCTTAATGAAATGTTGATGGCTTCCCCATTTCTGAGGACATTGGTTGACATCATCTGAAATTTAGGTAGGATAGTTTATATTTAAATATATTCTCTTCTGTACAAAATATCTAATTTTCTGTTTAAAATCCTCACTTTACATTTCAAATGATTTTTAACTGCATGGTAGTTGAAAAAAAGGACTATAAAGAGAGAAAAAGCTGTGTAATTATTTTACCCGTTTATTTTTAATGACCCTTTTTTCGAGATTAGTCAAGAATTTAGGTCTCTTCCATAGATAATATTTTATGTACAATTGATGAGATTTCAAAATGCCTATCAATTGGAGAGATTTGAACTATAAGCTTTTATTTATTTATTTTGATATTTATGCAAAAGAAAGTATTAAAAGATAGCTTCTTTATTGGTACCAATATAAATTATAACAATGACTATGATATTAGTTTCTCCTTACATTTTAATACTTTAATTTTAACATTTATCATTTGTATCTTCTCAATTAAATATTTGATTAAAGGCAAATCGACTAACAAAGCCCAAATAGAGCTTTGTGGCACAAAACTAGAAAACCTCCATGTTATCTACCATTGTTAATAATGAATATTATAAAGCTGTATTTGTAAATCTCCTTAACTATATTTGTAATCAGTGCACTTTGGACAACATATTCTCCAAATTATTGTGGTATTCTTGACAGAAGCCGCTGATCTATTAAGGAAGTCTTCCCTGAAAAGATGATAGTTGAACAAAACAAAATGACAGGATCTTGAGGCAGGAGTTTATAGGGAGAGACATACATCTGGTATGATCATGAAGAGGCCAGCATAGCCGGCAACAGAGTAAAAATGAAGTAGTTTTAGAAGATGACATCAGAGAGGTGAGGGCAGAATTTGGAGATCTTTTAGGACTTTACAGATCGTTGTGAGGATATTATATTTTCTGTGTACAACGAAAAACCATTGGAGATTTATTCTATTATTATTTATTGACAAGGAGTGATATGATCTGACTTATGATTTTTTGCACTGAGGTGGTAGCAGTGAAGTGGTGAGAAGTAGTCATTTTCTAATTCAACAAATAGAGCCAACGGATACACAAAAGTACTAAATTTTAAAATTTTAATTTAAAAGCTATAGACTTTATATAAGAAAGTAAATCAAAACAGCTACAACTGAATGGATGAAGAAAGATATACCAAAAGAAATAAAGCAGGGTTTAGAAAAAATTGAATTTAATTTATAAAGCCTTATTTTGATCATGAATACAAGATTTGAAGACCAAGAGTGAAATATATACTAAAGCTAAACTGCTATAACTTTTATAAGCCAAAAGAGCTGTTTAAAATACGAGGAGGATGTATATAGGAAGTTTGGTAAACTTCTCTTATTATATGGTGTTTTTTCCCATCCCAGTAAAATATATCAGCTGCTCATCCAAAAACCTAAGACTCCCCATCTCACCTCCCACTTTCATTTCATCATTATGGCTTGATGGTTCAACCATCAAACTGAATCTTAAATGCTTCTACTTTATTCTGTCTCCACCACTAACAAGCTAGTTCAGGCTAACATCATCTTTCATCTGGACTTCTACAGTTCCTCCAAACTGGCCTGCCTTTCTTGCATCCACTTTTGAACACCTATAATACATTATCTTCATAACAGCTAGACTAATCTTTTGAAAGCATTAATCATACCATGTCAAATCTCTTGCTTCAAATCTCTATGACTTCCCATTTCACCTAAAATAAAATCCATAAATCTTACAGTAACCTACAATTTTCTACATGATCTAGTCCCTCCCTATATCTTTAATCATATCTGTTGATAGTCTCACCTACATGGGAGTATAGGGGAAAAAAAATTGTTTTAAGTTTTAATCCACTGAACAAAAAGAATGGCCAATGGAATATTATCTGTCAAGAGTGTTCAACAAAGTTTTGATAGACAAAGTATTAGCGTTTGTTTGTATCACATTTATGTTTTATTTGTAGTGTATCTGTATTTTTAACTGACTTAGCAGAGAAAGCTTCAGTCACAAAGGCTGCAGTACAGACACCGATACATGGCTGTGATGTTTTCCCCTGCCTCAGAAATTTAGGATTTGGAGGCACAAGGAAAGCAGAAGATGGAGGTAAAGAAGAGGCTGAATAATGGAGTATTGATAGAAATTCTATTTATGGCATATATATAAATATAAACATATATGTATGCACACTGTATATACACACAGCAAGGAACGTCATTGTGGATTTTCAAGACCTCAGGTATAAATAGGAAACCATAGCGTCAAAGCAAAAATTGCATTGGACACAGTTAAGCAGATAAGGAAGACATTATTCAAAGCTATTGCCATAAGGGAGAGAGACCAGAACTAGGTCTTAACTATACTTCATAGAAACAAAGGGATGCAGAATTTTTAAGAGCTGGCTTTGGGATATCTAGACCTTCCGTGTTAGTTACTAATTGGTTTGACCCAAAGTAAAAGTAAACTTTCTTTTATCGTCATCACAGAGGGTAGTTATCACAACTTGGAGAAAGGATCCCTCAATGTTAGGCGTGTACTCTTCCATAGAAACTGGGAGATGGAAACCCTAGCTCCCTTAATGTTTACTCTTTAAATGTCTGGCTTCCAGGCCTTTGAGAAAGACCTCCCCGGGTTGTATAAATGGCAAGAGGCTTTTTAAAAGATTTACATTTCAAAGGGGCAGAGAATAAAACACAGTTGCAGGTTTTCTAAAATAAGTGCTCTAATGAAAGCGAGGTCAGGGGCCAAAAGTCAGAAAGAATTGGCTCATGTGATTATGGAGGCTAGCAAGTCTCAAGATGTGCAGGGTGAAGTGGCCAGCCAGAGACCCAAGAGAGCCAACATCCCAGTTCATAGGCTATCAGCAAGAAGAATTCTGTCTTACCTGGGGTAGATTTCAGCTTTTTTATTCTATCCAGGCCTTCATTAGAGAGGGCAATTTGCTTTACTGTGCCTACTAATTTAAATGTTAATTTTATTAAAAAAAAAAAACAACCCTCAAACATCCAAAATAATATTTGTTCACTGTCTGGCCACCCAGTAGTTCAGTCAAGTTGACACATAAATTAACTATCGCAGTTACTAACTGAAGATCATTCAGCCAGTAAATGGTGAAATGGGCGCAAACCAGAAGCTTTGCTCTTAAAAACTATGTAATACTTCCTAGAGAATTTATGAAACCACCCCAAGTCACGATGGATACATATGTATTTACAAAGTACACTCAGTTTCTACATTATAGGGTTTGAATTTTTCAATTTTTTAAAATCGAAACATTTTTAAAACATTTTTTAAATTGTAGTTACATGGCATATGAGAGCTTAATAAAATGTTCCATTTCCTTCAATAAAATAACATATTTTGAATTTATAATTGCATATGCTACTTTATCAAGTATAAGCTAGGTCCTTTTTGATGAGATGTTGAACCAAATACTTTACTTGCAATTTTATGCATCTGGTTATTGAAAAGAATCCTCCACAGACTACGTTATGGCTCTGTACATTACAAAACTTTTTTCTTTAAAACCTAGTAAGAGTGGTGCCAAGTCCCATAGGACTTGTGGTTCTATAATCCATATCATACTGCTGTGTATATTGGCAAAGTGGATAAAAGAAGCAATTCCAATGTTACCAGGAATGAGGAAAAGTACAGAAAGGAAGCAGGAATAAGAGAATGGTTATAGCAAACTGCTTAAAATACATATTTTTGCAGTTTATACAAAATGCCTGATAAAAGAATTCATTATAAGACCCCCTTGTAGGGTTTTTAACAGGCTCCGTGAGGGTCTTAAGCTTCATTTTCTTCTATCTGCATCCATCTTTGCATATCAGAATACAGAAAGAAAGATAAAACAATTTTGAAAGCCAATCAAAGAACATAAAGCCTAGATCAAGAAATATTTATATTATAACATTAAGACAGAATATGTACAAAAGATATATGCACAGTTCCCCCTCAAAGCATTTATCTTTCTCTGAAATAACCATCAGATCACATCCTCCCAGGGTCTTGTTCCCTCTTCATCTTTGAATTTCTCGATGCCTGGGAAAATGTTTCTGATTCCTAGCTTTTGTCTCTCCTTCCCCTCCGATTTCTCCACTTTGCTTATTAAACCTACATGGCCCAGAAGTTTGGATTCTGACCTCAGCTGTCCCTCTCCCCAGTTCACATTTTCATAACTGTACTTTTGAAACCTGCCAGTTTAGACATGTTCTCTAAGGTTCTAAAATGGGGCTAAAAATATTCTTCTGTCGGTCAATCACAATTCCTTCTGGCAAAAAATCTAAATTTCTTCTTCTATATTTCAATAATCTTATACTAAAGTTGATGAATTGAAACTCTTGTGAACTTTGAGCCTCAGTTTCCTAATCTATTCCTTAAAAGAGAATTGCCATGCACCCAACAACTTTCTGGAATAATTATGTTATCTGAGGGTACATATATAGTCTTGTTTATTTTGCCATTCTTTTTCAGGAAACGCTTTTTCATACCATTTAAAAAGGGCATTTAGAATAAAAGACTGAAGATGTTCAATACATTATTATAATATCTTTAGTAAAATTTTTTCCTATGTGGATGCTTTAGAATTTCTAAATGTACAAATATTTATCTTCACAGTACCTTTTAAAAGGAAATGCAAACACATATGTTTATTGTAAATGACAGGACTCTGAGATGATGGTTGATCTGTACTGATGGTGTAAAACTATATTCAGTGGAATATGAAATTACTTCTCTTGAATTTCTTGGAATTGAACAGACCAAAGAATTTTTAAGCTCTCAAGTTTGGTTTCAAATAAGGCAGTGTCTATATAGAATAAGACATTATGAATAGTCAGTGCTATTTTAGATCTGAGTAATCAATAAAAAATAATGAAGGAAGAGACGTAATATAAGTGGTCTTCTTGCTGCTCGATAAGAGATAAAACTCAAAGATCAGAGTGAGAGTTCTATTTTTGTGGGTGGACCTTTCACCTTCTCTGACATGTTATATAACTCTTATGTTAAATCTCTTTATATACATCCTGTTGGTTCTGTTTCTCTGAAGAAACCTGACTGATAACATTCACTTATGCTAGTTTTTAGAGAAGGTGCTAGATATACTATCCATTTTTAGAGAAGGTGATAGATATACCATCTTAGAGGATTGTTAGATAGGTAAAAAGATGAAACAAAGTTTTGCATAAACCTGGCATTTGATGTACAGTCAATAAATGCTAGCTATTAGATATTTTTGCTTTTTCTTCCCTTTTCCAGAAAATAGGAGAAGTAGGGGATAATAACTTTTATATAGGTTTGTAATGAAGGTGAAAATTTACATTTGTAACGAGCATAAAATAATGTTATGCATCATAAATGATTAAACATTATATTCTTGCTGAACTAAATCTTTATTTATTAATTTTATTCATTGTCCCTCCCTTGCTGAATGTGGTGATGGAGATTCATATTTTAATTCTCCAGACCTAGTACAGAACCTGAACCAAAGTGGCAGATGCTGAAGAAACAATCTCAGCTACGTTATTAAAATCAGCACATAACAGAAAATTGACATTGAAAAAGTTAACTGCAAGATACAAAACATGGTAAATAAGCTATAACAAACATAATCAGACCCAAAGCTTGGAAATGTTAAGTGAAATGTAAATTTGGATAGCTGTAACTGCCAGTTTGCTTTGGAGTTAATTGAAATGAATAAACTGCTCAGAGGCAGTTAAAGGGCTGGGACAATGTATCCCTTATTTATTTATTTTTTTTAAATAGCTAAAGCTCTGTATCTCTAATATTAACAATGGTTGTGAACTATAAGAATTATCAATGTCGTTTTGAAGAGAAGGGTTTGTTATTAGCAGTAGTAAGTCAGTTTACCATGGCTCTTTTTGTAGTGTTATAAATATGGAAATGAAAATGAAGAGTGATAGAGCTCAACTATACATCGTTTCTGATTTTTACTGATAGCTTTATAGAATATACTACGATTACGATACTGCCATATAATCTTTGGTATGAGACTTCCAGATAAAATGAACTCTCATCTCATTTGTTTTTCTTAAAGTTCTGCATAGATAGGAAGAGGCTTTGCAGTCTTACTTCCTGCTTTGAAATTTTATTTCTTACATTTATATGCCTTCGAAATATAATTTCATTAATTTATAATCTAACACACAATGATTTCTTCTAGTGTTTAATAAAATGGCATTAAGGCTAACTGCTATTTTTTTCCCGAAAATTAGGATGTCACATTGAATGAACACACGGTGGGCACATTTTACATTTTGAAATGTATGCTTTGCTGGAGCAGAATGAATGTGACCAACGTAATGGAAATGCTACACTAATGGCTCATTAAACCTGGAAGAGCACATAAATGAAAAAAAATGCATATATTTTTAAGCAACTGAAAGAGGCATAAAACTATACGTATGAGGAAAAAGGAAATCATACTTCTTGACATAAAACTTCTTACGTCTGGAAGAGAATTGTTTAAACAGGCAGGAACTTGACAGTAGGATTCTTTTATAATTGATAGATCTAGTGAACTTTTAAATATCTTATTTCCAAATCTGTGTCTTTCTTTTCACATTGTTTCTGTACTTCTTGTTTTTTCATATGAAGATCTTTAAATGATCAATATTTTCTTTTATGACGAGTATACATTGCTCACAAAAAAATCCTTCTCTATTTAGATGTCAAAAAGATACTCTCTGGTTTCATCTAGAATTTAAAAACATCATTTACACAACCTTAATTCACCTGAAATTATTTTAGTATACATGTGAAATGGAAATCTAGCTTTACTTTTTTCATCTATATGTATCAAACTGTTTGAGAAACCTTTATTGAATCGTTCATTATATTTTCACTGATTTGTAATACCACCTCTGTGTAACCATATAAAGTTCTCCAATGTCAGTCCAAGGAGAGGGGAAGTAGTACCCAATCTTTTATAGAAAGAAATGAAATGGAGATTTTAAATCTCTAGTAGCTTAACTTTTATTGAGAATTCTATTTTTGTGAGTTGACCTATCACCTTCTCTGACATGTTACATAACTTTATTGGCACCTGAATTGTGAAAGTGGTTCCCTGCCCTGACACAATTTATACAGGGTCCCACATGAACAAAATTGTTAATACGGTTTTAGTTTTATCTCCTACCATTATCATTGACCCCCATTGTGTTGTGATAACTCGGTCTGACCCCCATTCAACTCTAGATTACTTGGCATTGTTGCCAGGAGATATTTCCTTTTAGTAGCTGGTAATATTCATCATTTTTTTTTGCTAAATCTTACCTGTATCCAAGAAGAATTAAGTCTCTTTATCCACATAGTTGTAGGATTTCCTGCAAAAGCTGTCTACAGTTTTTTTTGGCATTGACATTTGCCAACACAAAGCATCTGGAAAAGTCACTGGAAAAGACAATGGGAAAAAATCTTATTTTCCAATTAGAAAAGTGTTTTTGTACAAACTTTGAGCTACTTGATCCACAGTCACTCCCTAAGGTACACGAGGTGAAGGGTATTGTTTTAAATTAACAAGGCAATTTTAAATATGGAAATTTTATCAAATATATTATAAAAGCATACATTTTAGGATAACCCTAGAGATAATTATTTTTAAGGCATTTAATGTTTTTTTAAAATGCACTTTTCCTTTACTATTCTTTGTTGAAAGAGATCTGTGGAATTTAGAATAATTCCGTTGCATCAAATGTTTAACTTTTTGTTTTTGTTTTGCTTTGTTTTCCATTAGCAGTTCAGTTTATGTAGTGTGGAATATGAGAGAGAACTCTGATGGAGATTCAGCAACACATAGCCTCTGGCAGTTAACATAGATACTCAGTATTAAATATATAAGTCATCTCAGTAAATAGTAGTTAATAGATTGATAATCCACATATTATAGAACACTGGCATAATTGATAGGTCTCTATCCCATGTTATTAAGTATAGGTCTTTCTTTCCCCAAGCAGTAAATGCAATTAAATCTGAAAAAAAAAAATTGTTTAAGTGTGCCCAGAGCTATGGAATAAATGTACAAATGACTTTAAAGTTTTCCAGGCCATCGAAAAGGAAGTAAAGTTTATTGCTTACACAGCCAGGGAAGAGGAGAGTGGTGGCCTTGATGGCATCTTTGTGGTAGACAGTGAGAGATGATTAAAGGGCCATAGAAAGTCACTAAGAAAGAATTAGAACAACTAATAATGAGTCCATGGATTTATATCTGTGTACACAAAGCCAAGCAGTATTTTTTATATTTTGTGTGTGATTGAATGAAATTTTCAAGAATAATTTGGATATACAGAATTTATACTTAGGCACAGCCATTAGAATCTAGCCTGAATTTAATATATAATTTTACCATATAAACATATTTTTTGAAATTGTTTATTTGGCTTCTGCCACATGGTAATGTTAGAGAAGAATTAGGGAGCAACCATAAGCTAGTATTTACTGGATTTCCAACATGTGCCGAATGAGATTTGCACAGTTACCTCATTAAGGTGCATCTAACCTTGTGCAGAGTAGGGATAAACATTCTTCATTGAGAAAGTAATATTTGGTCTCCCTCCAGAAGTACAAGTTGAAATTATCCAGATGGATGAAGGGGATAAGCAAAATTATTTGAGGACATACTTTTATTTGAAATCCTCATGTATAAAACACAGAGGAAATTGTATGTCAGACAGTTTTTTGTTGCATACTGATGCTTTCATTTTTCTTCACAGCACATTTTCCTGTATTTTAAATGATTTACCTCAGTTATTGTCATCTGTCTTATACATTCTCAGTATTTAGACTGTTGCATGGTATACAGTAAAATTAAAATTAACTGAATGAATGAAAAAGCCTCTGTAGGCTTTTAAAATAAGCTTAAATTTAGAAATCCTGTCCTCATTATTTTTCTTAGTTTAACTCAACACCGATAAGATTGCCTTTTCTATCGTATCCTGTGTCTTTCCCCAAGATTTTAATGGTTCTTTGGTTCAGGAACATGATTTTATAATCTAAAAAGATAAAGGACAATTGCTCCCATTGCTATGACTACTCAAAGTGGGACATGCAATCCAGAGTCAAGATGACAAAGTAAAACTATTAAGAAAAAGAAAAAGGAAAAATATAAATGCACTGGAATCTGATTTCCAGGCAGGGTGTAAATTGGGAGATCATAATCAAGGTAAAGCATAGGGCTCAAGAAGGATAAGGTCAGGTGCACAAAAGATGGGGCTTCAGTTATCAAGCTGACGTTAAGGTGGCAGTTACTGGAGAGAGATGGGGATACAGGCTTCAAATGAGGACAGGAAAGGGTGTCCTCTGGAAAGCAGGGGATTCAAAACTTTGTTGTCACGTGGCGTTTCTTTTTCTCTTTATCCTGGGTCACAGGTTGTCCACTCATATATTCTCATGTCACTTTTCTGGACATCTTATTCTCCTGCCATCCACTGTCAACACACTGCTACTTTTCTCCAGGAATTAGGCGTCAGGAGTCCAGGGATTGTCATGGCCTCTTTTCTTGCCAGTCGTCCAGGTTACACCTAACTCCTAGCTCATCTCCTTGCCTCAGTTTCTTCTTTCCTTTCACTAAGAGATTGCCTAACTTCTGTAGCCCTTCCTGGAGAAACTGGAAAATAATCAACGGTTTATTTCTCTCCCTGATGTCTATATACAATATTTAATAATCCAATTTGGGTCCAAAATAAACATCTTTACCTTTGCAAATAGTCACTATGTTTTTTGTTTTTTTTTTTTAATATTCTTATTATTTATTCTGGGAATGTTTGCATTTTTTTCAGTATGGCCAATTATGGTCCTGGTAGCTGGCTCTGAGAGGGAGGCCAGAGACCGAGAAATCCTCTTAGGCAGCTCTGAGCTTCCCCTACTTGACTGTGCAGTGCCCCTATTGATTACACTTGGCCTGTGGCTTTTCTTTTTATAGAGTTCATAGTGGTCATTTGAATTATGGGACAGTATTCAGAAAAATAACTTTCTTTACTGCAGTTTCTACAGTTGTTTAGAAAAAGCTGCAGCAATTATGTCATACAGTGGATATAAGGATTTAGTCAAAAGTTTATCAACAATCTGAGACCATAGATTAAAATTTTAATGAAAAAGATACTGTTCTTCAATCTCTACAAATATTAGGCAAATCCCTACATGCAGGAAAATGAACTGTTATTCTTTCAAACTCTCCGTAAGTCCCTCAGTTTAGTATTGGAATGTCAGCCAATTCCAGGCTAATTATCTCCAGAGTTTGAATGTGATACATATTTTTTTCCTTAAAAAAAATCACATCACATTGAGTACCCTTGTCATAAACATACCGAACATGTGGATCACCTTTTATTTTTGACCTCTAGCTATGAGAGCGTTATCATTCTGTGACTGAGAGCAATTGTCAACAGCATGCTAAGGGCACCTCTAGCCACTCCTTTTGAATTCTTTGTCTTTTTTAAATGGGCAGCTCTCACCCACTCATTCTTTGGGTGTTGCATTTAGAATGATTGGTTTTCCTCACAATTATTTTAGACAATTACATTTATCATGAGAAATTAATCCTTGAGGGATCAGTGATGCATGTTTTTTCCAGCCCACAGGAACAAAACTATTATTCATGTTCCACTTGACATGAGTGACCTGCGAACCCATTTATATTCTCATTTCCTTGCTGACAGTAGCATGAACACAATTGTCAATCAGCCAGTAGTGACCCCTGCAGGCACAGTAACTGAGTCTTAGGGAGCATTGTAGATGCCATAATGAGTGTGACCACTAGTATAGGTGTAGGAACCTGAATAACCTTAGTCAGGGTGATGTGTATACCTATGTGAGGTGAACAGTAGGAACCTCTGTGACATATAGTTGAGTGGTAAAGATAGAAGAAGTAAAGACAAGTGAGGAGAGGAGAGTTTGTTATCAGAAGTTTTCTATTTTCCAAAGGGAAATTTCTTATCTCTTGACAACCTCTACCCTGAAAGCAGGTTTAGTAACATTTTGCACTATGCTTCTTCAGTTGCTGCCTCTCTATCCTATCCACTCTAGTCTGTGATATACCATGTGACTCCTCGTCCTGAATATTTTAATGGGAATGTGCATAATGTCATAATAGTGGAATGACAGGCAGCTGATGTCCTTAATATAGGAAGTGTTTCTAATGCTGAGCACAGCCAAGGCCCTGGGAATGGGGACATGCATAAGACACAGGACACTGTTTTCAAGGTGCTCATGGTCTGGTAGGAAGTTGCAGGATGATCTCATCCTCTGAAAATGAAAAATGAATCATTCTCTGGGAATGAGCTAAATTTGACTTCTGAAATCACCGTGATGCCTAGAATTACAGGCTGTGACTCTGCTACAGACTTGGAGCAACTAATGAGCTGTTTGAGATCACAGAGAATCTTAGGCAAGCAAAAGACAATGCATATTGTCTCAGCCAAGATGTAAAATGAATTATACAATTATGCAGTGCTTACTTATGTAACCTGTTTAGATGATGCTAACCATATTTTACTTAGATTTTAGAAAATTATTCATTTGGTATAATTCATTTGTTAACAGGAACTTGATCTTTATGTTTGTGAGATTCTTGAGGACAGTGATGTCCTATCTTATTGTCTGTATTCCAAGGGCATACTTCAGTGTCCCCTAAATGATAGATTTTTAATAAATAAAATAATTATTAAACAAATGAAAGAATGAATACCATAGAGATGTGTTTTGTGGAATTTAAAAAAAAAAGCATATCCCTTTGTTATTGCTAAAGATCCTGGTGTTACAAATGCACCTGCCAACCTGAACTTGAATCTGAGTCCAAAAACCTCACTCTGACTAAGCGAGACATGCTTGAGATTATGTGGGCTTGAAGGTCTTAAAGGTCACGAATAATGCAGTCTGCCTCAACTGCTCTCGTTAAAAATGAAGATGAACTAAGAGGCAAAAGACTACAGTGAATGTTAACATTATACAAAGTTTAATTAAAAAATACCTCACAGATAATGACTTCAATATTTCAGACCCACTCCCAACTGCACTCCCTAGTCAGGAGTATCAAATATTTTGAAGGAAGACAGGAATGTTTCTAAAATCAAAAAGATGAGCATGAAGGTTGCACTTAATGATAGTTTTCAGGAGAAACAGTGTGAACATGCAAAGTGCTCTGTGGGGAGCAGGCCATGGGCTGGACAGAGGATTCGATACTGCACCAAAGAGGCATTGATGAGAAATTCTTCCTAAAAAAGCCATTTGGCTACCATGAGAAAAATAAGGCAATCTCAAAATCAAGAACCCAAATGAAATAAAAGTGATGAAGTAAAAGTTTCATTTCTCTAAAATATATCTATTCCTATTTTTAATTTGATAATTACCTGTCATTATGATTCGTATATTCACGTGTACTTCTCTTTGTTGAAAAAGCAATTTCTTTATACCAAATTGCATGTACCTGCTCTTGCATTAGACAGTGAAATTTAGCCAGTGTAAGAAAATCATTGTTAGAAGAAAGAAAAATGCCCTAAGCATTTTATTAGTCATTTAGCTTTCTGATTTTCAAGATGTTTTCTATTCTGCTTCAAGTTCCGTGGTGTAGTTTTTTCTTCAGTCTCACTTTCATATCTCATATAGTAGATTAACATTGTATTCCCTTTTAACCTGTTTATTTTAGAGAATTGAATGTAATGTGTTAAACGGTAATGCAATTAATTTAGATTTTTTGCAAACACAGCATATAGTGCCTAAATATATTCATCCAGGTTTAAAACAGGATAAATATAAATAAACATGTTGTTGAAAAACTGATTTAATGTTTAATATCTATTTAGGTTTTTAAAAATTGTTTTATGTTGTCCTGAGGCATCACTAAACAATTAAAACGTTGCTCTCTGATCAGGCTGCCTTGGATATTGTACAGTTTATGGAAGCTGAATAGCTCCACGCAGTAGGATTCTGATTTGCAAAGAAACAATCTGGAAGCTCATCTTCTCAGGCAGGGAGACACTGGTTTATTTATTTCACTGTATTAGATAAGACAGGATAATTTCTTATGTTGAATTGTTGTCCGTTGGAAGATTAGAAAATTCTGAGGAAGAGGGCTCTGAACAACAAGTCACCTTATTGCACTGATCACCAGCAGTAGAGGCTGTAAATGAAAAACTCCATGATCTTCATATTGATTTATTAAGGTCCATTTGAAATCCAAATCAGACTTAGAAACTCTCTCCACAGCGTCAGCCCACTATTCTGAATTAAAATAACTTCTAAGTGGTTTTATTTTGAATATTGTCATCGCAGTCAAGACCAAAACCATAATGAACAATTTGTAAAACAATGGAGCTTACTGTGAAATGTTACTAAAATACCCAAATTTCTTATCGTCATTTAACGAAATGAAATATCTGTTTCTGCAAAATGATAACATGCAATTGTTTTATTTTGGTTTTTCTTTAAAACTGTTTTCTTTACATTTAACCTCCAGACGTCTTAATGGAAGATAGTAAAACCCTAAAACAAAGGTGTCCACTGAATGCAGCTTCTTCAGTACTAAGAGCAGACCAGTTCCTTAGCGACAGCCTCGGCTATCGTCTTGCGCTAAACTGATGCGTTGCTATTAAGATAAACCAGATGATTATCTTTAGTGTTAATATACTTTAAACCTGGAATTCAGTTCTAAAAAGAATTTTTTTGTCTGTGAGGTTAAAAATAGTTTGGAGCAAGTTTTAAATTTTTAAACAAATATTTTCAGGATCTTTTTCACGTATAGCAAGGGTCCACAGACTCTGTAAAGGGCCAGATATAAAAATTGTAGGCTTTATGGCCAAGTGATCAGTCTCTGTCTCAATACTCAACTCTCATTGTGGCATGAGAGAGACCCTGGACAGTACCTAAACAAATAGTTGTGACTCTGTTCCAGAAAAAATGTTATTTACAAAAACAGGTAAGTGGTCGGATTTGGTCTGGGTGCCATACTTTGCCAACTCCTAATGTACAGCATTGGGTTGAGTTATTTAGGAGATAAAATTATAAAAGAGGCTATGGAGAACCATTATATTGTGCTCACCCAAATTTTGTTAGAGGACTAATGATTAAGAAGCACTTTAAAAAAGGATGCAAACAGGTAATTCGTATATCAAGGAATCCACACCTTTGATTACAAATCATGTATCATTTGCATCAGTACACATATGGCAGTGATTCTGAAAACAATCTGCTAGATCAGCAAGAATTTCAGTCTTCCAGGTATCGCCTCCCAAATATTTTTCATGGTGGCTTAGAGCTAACCATATGACTCTGGTGCTCATGGTGCCACCTCTGCTAGTGAACTGGAAGTACATGTTTCCTTTTGTTGGGGAGCGCCACAATTTCTGCTCCCAAGTGCTGCGTACTTGAGTCACTCAAGTTGGGGCTAATGATGGAGGTGGAAATCATTGTCATTTGTCTTGTAAAAAATGTCTAAGTCTTTTCAATCTTTCTCTTACTCTCCGTGGTTTTAGTGTAGCCTGCACAGAGTAGAGCAGGAAGTATTCTGGTAAACCCGAATGGGAGAGTGTTCTAAACCTTGGTGGATGCTTAATCAGGGACACAAATAATCTGTGCCCAAAGGGTTGCCACTCTTACCTGTGCAAGTTTTCACTTAGACACCCACACTTACATGCAAATTCATACATCATGTGGACTTATCCCGCCAGAGAGCATCCACGGTATTCAAGTGGTCAGGGTGTGCCCAGAAACTCCTGCCTCTGACCCAGGCCTGAAGTTTAGTTTGGTTCTTTAGTCCAGACACCTTTAATATCTTGTGCTGCAAGCTGGTCTTGGTTTGGGGCCACTCAGTCCAACTGGCAAGTATTTGTGTCTCAGGCCATCATGCAGGCTTTAGTCCCAGCCACTGTTCCTGCACAGGAGAGATTCTTAGGCCCCTGTGCTAATGAGTGCAAGCAAATATGTATGGGAGTTGAGGTGGGGTGGGGTGGGGGATACCCACACCCAATTCTGTAATGCAGATATGTTCGGGAAAGGATGATGCCCAAGTACTCACCAGCAGGGCTTGAGCACCCAATCAACCAGGACTCAGTGGTCACAGAAAATCCTTTCCTATGCGCTTGCCTCAGTAATGTCAGAACTTAGTATCTAGTTCACCCTAAATCTATTCTGTACTAAATAGTGTGAAAGAGTATTGTATGGACAGTCCAAAAGTTCTAATTCAAAGGTAGAAAAAAACACTGTTCTACAAAATATGGTAACTGAAAAATATATAATTACCTGGAGATAGAGCACGTACACTCTGAAGGAAATGCATTCAGTAGAATGTGTGTGAAATGTGCTCCAGGTAGGAAATCCACAGTAGCAGTTGCTGCCTGG
>NW_006442110.1:3708590-3734098 GCF_000325575.1 Pteropus alecto | reverse complement strand
GAGAAGAATGATTCATAATCGTGCAGAATTAATATTTAGTGGTCATGAATTGTGTGACAGATAACCTGCTGAGTGCTTTCACATTGCATCTCATTTAATTTAATCCTCACAATAATTCAATATGTAACAAATTGTTTTATAACTTTATTTGGAGGTAGGCCTGTAATGTTATGAACTTTTCTTCTGATCGCTTTTGCCGTGTCCTAAAAGTTTTGATATGTTGTACTATCATTATCATTTGTTTCTATGTACCTCTTGATCTCCCTTTTTTATTTCTTCTCTCACCCAGTTATTCTTCAATAGTATGTTGTTTAATCTCCATTTATTTGTGGTTCTTTTTTTTTTTTTTTTTTTTTTTTTTTGCAGTTGATCTCTAGTTTCAAAGCATTATGATCAGAGAATATGGTTGGTATGAATTCAACCCTCTTATATTTGTTGAGGCTATCTCTGTGTCAGTCCTTGAGAATGTTCCATGTGCACTAGAGAAGAATGTATAAGCAACTATTTGGGGATGATAGGCTCTGTAAATGTCAGTTATGTCCAGTTGGTCCAATGTATCATTTAAGGATGTTATTTCCGTATTGACTTTCTGTTTGGATGATCTGTCTATATCTGACAGTAGGGTATTTGGGTCCCCTACTATGATAGTGTTTTGGTCTGTTTCTCCCTTTAGTTCTGTTAGTAATTGCTTTACATATTACATATTGGGAGCATAGATATTCATAAGTGTTATGTCTTCCTGGTGCATGATTCCCTTTATCATTATGAAGTGTCCCTCAGTATCTTTCTTTTCCCTTTTTGATTTTGAAGTCTGTTTTGATTTTGAAGTTTGTTAGTACTGCTACTCCCACTTTTCTCTGAATGCCATTTGCTTGAAAGATCA
The DNA here is from genome assembly GCF_000325575.1 of Pteropus alecto. NCBI lineage: Eukaryota > Metazoa > Chordata > Mammalia > Chiroptera > Pteropodidae > Pteropus > Pteropus alecto. The sequence continues at coordinate 3,733,215 of NW_006442110.1, read as the reverse complement.
TTTTCTACCTTTTCACTTTGAGTCTGTATTTGTCTTTGGAACCGAGATGTGTCACCTGGAGGCAGCATGTGGTTGGGTTTTGTTTTTCGATCCAATCTGCAACTCTGTGCCTTCTATTGGTGAGTTCAGTCTATTTACATTTAGGGTGATTATTGAAGCATGAAGTCTTCTTACAGCCATTTTATCTTTTGCTTTCTGGTAGCTCGGTGTTTCCATTGTTTCCTTGTCCATGTGTTTCTGTTTCTTTATTTTGGTTGGCTTTTGTGGGTTTTCCCTCTGGTCCTTCTTGTTTTATGGTATATACTTCGGTTCTAAATCTTTGGATTGTGGTTACCATTATTTCTTTTTTCTTCCACATGAAAAGTTACTTTAATAAAACAACATACACACAGGCTATGCAAAAAGATATGGAATGTCTCATTTCTGGTAGCTTCTAGAACACTGCTCAGCCCCCTGAGTCATGCTGGAAATGCATCCTGGCGCAGGACTCTATAGCCTCCTAGGTGCTTCTCCAACTTCTAGTCACATCTGAACCACAAAGATCTCGTGAGATTGGGGAAATCGAGGCTTGGAAAAGTTAGGGTGCCCCAAAGCCTAGCAGCTTGGAAGAGACAGATCCTGGAGTCGGTCCACACCTCCTCACTCTGAACCCTGTGCCTCCATTCCTGTTTTATAACTTTAAAGTAATTGTGATTAATGCAAAAAATAATATTAGCTATCATCAACTGAACAACTACTATATAGTAGTTTTTATTTGCTAAAACTTTGTAAGAGCCTTTCAAGTTTGGCATTAGCATTCCAATATTGTGGACGAAGACATTGAAGTCCAAAAGAGTACCCAAACGAGTCAGCAGCAGAGCCAAAATTGAAATGCAGATGTATTTCATTTATACCTGTCACTCTTCCATGCCTTAGGATGACTCTTACCTCTTTTGCATGGCAACTGTAGGCCAGCCTAGGTACATAAGGAAGGTTGTCAGTAAATGTTCTTTGGATGAATAAAAGACTTCTGATACTGCTATTCATCAAAAAATAGTTTCCACTAACCACATATGGTTATTTACAAGGCTGTCCCCACCACAATATTACAATGATTGTTAGTGTGGATTGTAAACTATTAAAACTTCAAGTGACCCTTTTAACAAGTATATATGCCGGGTCTATACTCAAGTCACTGAGGCAATTCAAGTAGAGTTGAAGTTAAAAGAGTGTATATTGGAAAATGCATGAGATTTAAAGAGTTATAGTTATAACATCAAATTAGATAAATGATATGAATCTTTTAGAACCAAAAGAGAGCATTAGATAAATGGTTAACTATATCCCTTCATAGTTACCTTTCATTTTTCTCAGATTTATCTGTCATCCATCGCTCCAGTTTTTTAAGAACAATAGCACTTTTTCATCTTTCTCCTTACTAGTGGTCAGACTTAGAACAGTGCAGACTTAGAACATTTCCATTATCACTGAAAGTTCCATTAGCCAGTGCTGGTTTAGAATGTAAAATAACTTCTTTATATTTTGTCAAAAGATGGTAAGTACAACATAAAGTCATTATAGAAATATTTATTTTGAGCATAATTTAAACACATTTGAATATTATTTTGAGTTGCCAAAATACACATTAGAAGTCTTAAGCCTTCTGAGGTGGATTTTTCAGATTTTTTAGAGACACATGGATTAAGAAGTAAAAGTTCAAATATAGTATTTAAAGATATATGGTAACTAGCAGAGAAATAAAAAATAGTATTTTAATCAAAAACCGAGAGAGGGGTGAGGGAATATATGAAGGATGATAGAGTAAGTGAGCTAAATTTCTTACCTTTCATGGCATGAAGTCAAACATTTAATGTCTAAAGGGAGTGAATTAAGAAATTTATATACCGTTATTTCATCAGTGTTATGTGTACAACCAGAAGAAAATCTGAAAATAAGAACCCTTAAAAATTCAATTTAAAATATGGTGCCAAGTTTGTTGGAGATTTGTTAGTTCAAGTGGTGAATTAACTTTAAAAAATACAAAGGCCGGAGAAGAGAGAACTGTTGTTTATGACTCAATGTAAAACCTGTATGGAGAAATGAGTAAAGAATACTTTAGTTACACTTCTACTTTGGTGTTCATCACACACACACATACGCTAGGCTAGAAGGAAGGAAAGAGATCCAGAAATCACAAATAACTATTCATAAATGAACACCCTGTAAGAATGACTAGAAAAGAAGAATACAAATGAGGAGAATACTAACAGTTAAGAGTCCAGGAGAGAATGAAGAAAACATTACAATAAAAATAATTAAGGAGCGATATCCATGAAATGACTCCCAGGAAGTGTTTTCTGTCTTTGATGACATAATTATCTTTTTTTCCACACATGAACAATAGCACCCTGAATGAGAAAGATGGTGATAGAGTCAGTGTTGACACTAAAGCTAAGATTGTTGAGTACCTAACATGAAAGACTAAGGTATTTCATCTTATTTGACTTTTTTAATATAAATTGTTACATAACAAATTGTTACATATGAATTACAGAGCTAGCAGTTTAAGTGGAATATTCTTATGAATACTATATTTTATGCTTTTAAAAATTTTAATTTATTCACATACTTATTTTGGTGAGCAAATGAAACCTGTAACTGTCAGACTTTTCATTGGCCAGATTTGCATATCTTTAAAAACTCAAATGAGGGGCCCTGTCAAATTGTATGGGTTGATATGGAAGAGAAATAAGTAAATAAAACTCTAGTATAAAGATTTGTGTGGTACCACATGCACTGGGTGCTTTTTTTTTTTTTTTTTAAGAGCTTTAACACTGTGCAAAGAAATTGCATTTTTTGGAAAGATAAGATAGGAGCAAATACAGAAAAGGACTTAAATGACTTAAAGGGTTGAAGCAAAAAGGACATTCTCCTTGAAGTTTCTTCCTATAGAATGACACCCCAGACCAGCTGTAGTTCGGAGCCTTTTTTAGTTAACCAAATTGTTAATTTCTAGTTTACCTTTTGCAGATAGGATATTTAGGATCATCTTTGAAAATATGAGAGAATTTTATTTTTTAAAAAAAGTGAGTTATTTTTGCAGTATCAAAGCAGATCTGTTGTACAAGGAGTTTGTCATTTCATTACTGCACTGGAAGTGATACTGGTGCTCCAGCAATTGATCAACACAGGTCACCACAGTTGACCTGGCCTTAAGCCCAGTGTGGTGCCAGTCTGCACACTGAGGGCATAGGCTGCTTATCACCAGCAAAAGAACTCTTTCAGATGAGACCCAGAAGTCTTGTCCTATTCCCAGAAATGTTTCCAAGAATTGGAATGACTCCATCAGTTGATGTTTGACTAGGTGGCTTTTACTTCTCCATAAATACACTCCTACACTTATCGATGTAGCAAAAACATGAGTTTTGGAAGTTCCCTGGTTACCAGTTTTCTTATCTGCAAAATAATAATGCTAAACTACGTATCATCTTTAAAGTTTTTTCTAAGTGAAAATCTAAGGCACTGTAATTCTAATTTCGCCCTTGGGAGCACATTTATAAAAAGAATTCAAAAAGGTACTTTTTCAGTCTTCATTGTGCAGAACAGACATATGTAATTAACCTAGCTTACTGTTAATGTGTATCATTCAATTGAGTATTACATGCTAATTTCTGAAGAACCAAAAATAAATAAGAAAAGGTCCAATCTTTCAAGTAGCTCTCAGTCTATTTGGGAAAATAAATAAGGAAAGATAAATTATACTAAAGTGTGGAAATGAGAGTGTGAATAAAATTTTGTCACAGTAAAGAGTAGGATTGCCTTGAAAGTTTTGAGTTGGACTAAAGTTAATTTGTATTTTAGATAATACCACTTGTAAAAGTTCTAAAGATCTATTGATTTTCTAGATCCAGACAAAACATCAGTGCCTATTAGCTTCAACCCCCATGTTTTATAAAAGTCTGAGAAATTAAGTAGCTTTCCCAAATTTTCCATTTTATTATTAGCAAAGCCATTTGGTCTGTTCTCCCAGTTGTCTTTCCTCCACATGCTGTTCAATATATTTAGAATATTTAAACTTCACCTCCTTCCCAGTTTCCTATCAACGTCTTGGCCTCTTCCTGTACTGTATATTCTAGCCACCCTGGCAGTCTTTCACTGATTCAACTAAGACTCCTGCCTCCTTTGTACTTGATTTTCTCTCCACTTGTAATACTCCTCCAAGATATTTGTATGGTTGCCTTCTCACCATTCAGATACCATCTCAGTTTGTGTCCTAAGAGACTGCTTTACTGTTTCTCAAACTTGCCCTTGCCCAGTGATTACATTTCATCCCATGTGTTCCCATGTTTGCTTTTTTTTTTTTCATACCCTTTGTCTGTCTGAAATTATCACCTGCTTTCTTCCTCTTGAAAAAAAGCTCCATGGAAGCAAAGATATTGATACCCTCTTCACCACTGTATCTTCAACACTTTGAGCAGTATCAAGTTATTAATAACTAAAGCTGAAGAGATAAAGAATTCTCATCCTTATAGATTATACATAGAGTAAATTAAATAATATCCGTAGGTATCATGATATGAGGGCACCAAGAAAGATACACTTATAAAAGAAAAAAAAATGACCATGTTAGCTGAGATCTCTATATTAATGATTCCTATAGTAAAACTTAGGAAGAAAATAGTGAAATACAAATTACATTAGGAAGTTGCAACATAGTCATGTTTCCTTTGTGTTTAAATTAGTTTAAGTCATACAGTGTTACCTTCTTCCAGGTGAAGATCCTAGTTGGCACTGGAAGGCTGCTTCTTCCAGTGGATTGAATTGGTTGAATTGAATTTCCCTGGAAGGGAAGAAGCCTAGGAAAATTTTTGTAGAATAAGCACTGTGAAATGGAAGAAGAGCTAGCTGGCCAAGGAGATGAAAAGGAGAAGCCAGGAAGATCCATGGGAAACATGGGAAGCAGGGGACTGTGTGGGAGGGGGTGGCGGGAGAGGGTATTAAGGTCTTAGAAGGCAAAGGGCAAAATTAAGAGGAATTTCAAAAGGTAGCAAATGATCAGCACTATTAATGCTGTGGAAAAGTTCATATAGTTAAGGACTGAGCTGTATCCTTAGTATTTGACAGCATGAGTAGAGTTGGCTACTATTCTTGGTTAGTTAATGCAAGTTGCTATAACAAATAAATCCCTGAGTGACAGAGACTTGTACAGTGGACATTTGCTTCTCAATCTCAGGACGGTTCAGAGTAGATGTTCCTGGTTGGCATGGAGCTTTTCTTATTCAGAGACCAGATTTCTTCCTTCTTTTGGCCTCACCCTACCATGGGGCATTTAGTTGGTGATTCTGGAAAAAGGGATGAGTAGGCACAACTGCTTTTTAAACTCCTTCACTTAGAAATTACAGTTGTCACTTCTACTCACATCCTCTTGGCAGAGAATGCAAGGCCCCATGTCTGTGCAAGGGAGCCAAAAAGTGTAGTCCATGGACAGCCAGCTGTTATGGAAGGGGAAGCACAAATAATAAGGGGCAGTAATGAAACTTCCAGAATGGTGAAGAAATCTGCAATGAGGTCATTTTTATTTCATAAGTATTCATTGATCATCTAGTAAAGCGGGGCTACATAATATGCCTATTTTCACAAAGTTATAATTTATTAGAATAGAGAAGATGTACACAAATTATGATAATTCAAAGCTATTATTTATTCACATAAATTTTGTGATAGAAAAATAGATATGAATTGTGGAAGATGCATCCCTGTATATGTCTAATCAGGTGGTAATGTAGACTCTTTTCATTCATTTATCTGATCTTTCCATTTCAGATGACAAGTACTTGGCATATCCTCCCAGTTTCCAGATCAGAGGCTATTGCCAGCTGGATTGAAACACTTGTATGTGACTGTATCTTGGTATAAAATCTAGCCTAGGGAAGAAGAGTTACACTTTCATAAATTATTGAGTTAAGAATTTAATTTTAGAAGAAAATATGTCTGAAAAAGGCTTAAAGCAAAACTGCTAGATTTAACTTTACTATTTCTACTTCAGCTGAAGTAGATGACCATGATATAAATTAAGAACTGGCAAATATTTTCTTGGAAAAAAGGCGAGACAGTATTTTAGGATTTGCAGGATACATAACATACTATCTCTGTCACAACTATTCAATTTTGTCATTATGGCATATAAAAACCTCAATTTAGAATTAATTTAGATAAGTTTGATTTAAAAATATGTGAATTACAACATTAATATATTCTACATCCTTAGGATAGGAACGAATAAAATGCATGTTTAAAGTACATGAAATTCGAGGTGGTGTTATGTACTATCAAATTTTAACGTAAATATTAAACTCCCCCCCTCTTTTTTGAGATATTTACACTAATGAAACTACAATTATCCTAGGTCAGTTCAAAGGGAAGAGATGTTCAGTTCTACTCATGTTTAGTACTTTTTAAGGTCTTAATGCTCAGTTAGTCAATTAGTAGCCACCAGATGGGGAAGGCTATTTCTTCATGCGTTTATATATTGGCATGGGTGTGTGTGAGAGTGAGAAGGAGAGACAATGTTGTGTGTCAGACCTTTCTGTGTCCCTTTCAGGTGCCACTAGCTCAATCACTGTGGCCAATGGACCATATGATACTTATGTATCTTCTGCTTGGCTTCATGCTAGATGCTTCTGATCAGACACAGCATTTCATTTCCAATATCACAGATGACAGAGCAAAATGCAGAACGTGTTGCTACAAATGTCAAAAGGTCCAGAAAAGAAAAGACAGCTCTACCTCTGTTTTTGGATTAACAACAATTGAAAATAAATGCCCATTTACAATCCTTGGTCTTGTTTAAGTTTGATATGTTTGATATGTTTGTTATTACCTACATGTAACCAGGGATTTTTGCCTAGGCTGAAAAAAGAAACACATAGGGATGTAGAAAATATATTGCTAATGATTTATCAACTTGATTCTTAAACTGCAATATTAAAAGTGCACTGCTAACATCATGCACACTGATGATTTTATACGATGATTACCCACTTGAAATAATAGATCAATAAATTGTTACAACAGTAGATTTTCAACCACCTATTTCAACCTTTTAGTCTATAATTATTATGTAATAGCCATTTCTCAGACAAAAATGGCTTTCTAGAAATGGCTTTTTTTTCTATTGAAAGATATTGAATTGAGATGGAAATTTGAAGGCTGAGAAATAATACATTCACTGTTTACTTTTGATGAGCTCTGAAATTTTATTTACCCTCTTACCTATAGGAAGAGTTCAGTGTGTTTCTTCCCCCAGCCCTCTGCCCAGGAAATTCACCGTATCCTGAAATCTGTACTTGACAGAAAGACAAAATTTTAGAGATCACAGACCAAAAAAATTCAAACTGAACTAAACAAATGCGATTATTGACCCAAAGCAAGAATTATTAATGAGTTGCTTCATGAATCCTCTCACTCTAACCCCCGTGGTACCTCACAAACTCTAAATTCTCTTTCGTATCACACTTGAATTTTCTTTTTCCAGAAAAAGCAAAGTATGTGAGAGTGTGCCCACAAATGTACAATAACTTCAGATATTTTCCGTAAATTGGCCAACAAGTGTACTGCTTTATGCTCACGTGTCTTCATTGGAACACTAATTGTGAAGAGCACACTTCTCAGCTTTGCTAGAGCAGATCTGTTCTTAACCAGCCACAAGGGCTAAAACAAATATATTTACTCTCTATAAAGTAGAAGGAACTAGTTAACAGCTAAAAGGAATTCATAAAAATAACATTTGTACCTGAAACATTATAATTACCCATGGTGAATAGGAACTACTTGGAAGCCATTTTCTTTCACGTTCACTGTATTATACCAAATTTAATAAGGAATCGTGAACACTTACAAAACTATACATGCAAATAGACTGTTTTGTACTTTGCTTGCTCTGTTTTCCTCCATGTTTTTCCTGTTCCTTTTTTATTATTTTTTAAAATTTATCAGTCTGCTTTTCCTCCCCCATTTTCTTATATTTTTCCCTTTTCTTTATTCTTCCTCTTCTTTCTTATTCTCCTATTTATTCTTCTTTCCACTTCATGCTTTATTCCTAAGAAGAATGGCTTCTGGTTTAGACATGACTGTAAGACTGTGCCATTTCAGAGCACTAATGCATCCTGTCATTTAAAAGACAAAATTAGAATAAAAGGAGAGGCCGCTGACCTCCGTGGCCAGGATTTCTCATTCCTCTCAATGGTGTGGTTCATTGAAAAAGCTCCACAACCTCATTAAGTTTATTTGTATAAGATTTCTAGCTCTAATATCTTTTTCTTAATGAAAATATCAAGTTTGTTTTGCATCCCATTGGTTCTTCCATTTTCCCCAATGTTTCCTGGCAGTGGAAATCTTATAAATAAGTGTTATATTCTGGCAGTTTTGCATGCCATCAGCTAAATATAATGCTTTGAAATGAAAGCACGATTCTTTTTAAGTAGGCATTTAATTTTAGTGGAATTTGCATTTGACAGTCCCAATTCATGCATTTCAACATCTGAGTGAAATAGCCCTCTTTGAATTCTAAAAGATTGAATATAGAGAAATTAACCTTTTGCCATAGACACACACTGTTCTAGGCAAAAGCTTTCACACTGTTTTGAATCACTTCTATGTAGTTATAACAGAGTGAATACTGTTAATTTAATTCATAGAGTGACGAAAGTGGTTATGAAAAGAGAATGTAAACATTAGGCTTCCTTAATTATCCTGTGAACTGCCATCAGTAAGTATGGGACGTTGACCTGGAGCTCCAGTTCATTAATGCATTTTTTTTTTTTCAGTATTAGTGGCGATAGCTCAGAAAGCTGCAAAATACCTAAACATACAAAGTGCTTGTGTAGAATTCTTGAAATTTCTCATTATGGTTGTTCTTGTATTTTGAGCTAATTTATTAGTCAGTTCAAACAATCATCTTCATTAAAGTTAACCATCAGACAATATAAGAGGAGCTAAACAGTGCCATTGACCAACTATTAAGTGTGTGTACAAAATTCGTGTACACAACTTGACTCATTTTATATGTGTGTATATAATTTTGCCAGAAAACATAAATGTTTAAAATTAATTTTAAAAATCTTAATTAGTTCTTTAAAATATTTTTTTTCTGTATCCCTTAGGGTTGCAACTTTTTAAATAAAATAGTTTTAAAAGAGATTTTTGGTTTATACTATGTCATTTTTATGACTTGCTTTTACTATCAGCTGGCAATTAGCAGTTATTGTGTGCAAATAAATTTGTATTTATCACTGAAGAGACTGCAGAGAATCATTGGAGAGAAATTCCTTCAACATTTCTTTGTTATTTTTATATGTTGTTAAACAAAAATATTCGAGGCTGAAAGTTTCTCTGAAAAAAAGAGTTTATTTGGCCATATGTTTGCTAGTCAGAAAAAGGACCAGTTCCTGGGGCGTGCAGTTTAAATCACTAGCAGCAGGGCTGGATGGAAAAGACAAACGTATCTGTTATTTTAGGATTGAAGGGGCTCTTTCATACAGTGGTTTCGGAGAAGAAAGATGTAAGTTGTTTGGAAAGAATTTGCACTGGTTGTAGATAAAGGGGGCAGGAAAAGGTAAAGAAGGGCTAGTTCTGGGATATGTGTATAGTTCCTAAGGAAGAAGCGTTTGATGCTTCTGGACTGGCGTGGGCAACTGTTTGGAAAGTTCACCTACAAGCAAGATGTAGCGCTGCCTGGTGGTGGGCTGTCTCTATAGGTAAAAGAAGAAATAGCAGCCTAGTGGTTGATTGCAAGTTTCAACATACATTCAGCAATGTGAGTGGACTTTTCTTGGCTCTATTAATGCATTAACTCTCCTAACTCTTCTTCCAACTCTCTGGCTGGCTGTAATTTAATTTAAGACATCTCAGAATTCTCTGTCAATGTAGAGGAAGGAAAATAGTTTTTAAAGACTAAATAACCATTCACTGATCTGATTCTTATAGGCTAGGATGGGTCACAGGCATCTGCAGAGCCTGTTGAACCACACACTGCAGAGCTCCACCCCCAGAGGTTCTGTGTGATTGGATGGGATGTGGAGGATGGAGAATTTCTTTTTTTCTAACAGATTTCCAGTGTCCTTGATACTGCTGGTTGAGGAAACACATTTCTTAAGTGAGTCTTAACCATGCTTTCCAGTAATTTTTTATTAGACAGGTTGCATTGTGTCATTGAGGAAATAAGTGGCAAATTCTTAGAATTACTTGTATAGAGCAAAGACAATGACATCGAATGGCTTGGATGTATATTTTCATTCACAGGTTGTTGGATTTGGAGCAAATTGCTACACCACTTTAGGCTTCAGTATTTTACATAGCAGGTGTAATAATATTACCAATCAGAGGGTTATTGTTGAAAACTAGATAATATTTGTTAAAGCTCTCAACAAGGACCCTGGCAGATAGAAAGAGCTCAATTAATTCAGTAATCCCAAACTACAGTTTTGATGCTGAGCAAAACCAATGACTAAAGACTAAAATGCAGGTTTGTCTTTGATGTCAAATTAGATATAAAATGAGTTAGTAAATGCCCTGAAAAAATGTTTAATTCTTGCGAGAAATGTTCCAAAGTATACTTTGGGTACTAATCTTTTTTTTTTTTGAAAAAAGTATTGCTTTGGAATAAGAGTTTTTGAATTATCTTATTTTAAAAGTGTTTATCATTAGAAATGCAGTAATCAGTAGTCATTTCCACTTTTATCACTGCATGATAAACCTATATTTTTGTAGTAAAAGGTACATTAAATAAATGAAAATATATGACAATAACCATGACATGATCCCTGTTGGTACTTTGTATACTTTGAGACTGAGCACATAGCGAAAGCAGCTATTAAAGATTAGGATGGATTGCAATTATTATTCAATGTGGTCCAATTTGAAAAGCTTCTAAATCTAAAATGGAGAAATTTTTCTTGCCTTATTCCATCTTCCTTTTGAAGACAGCTGTAAGGTTACTGTGATGATATTATAGTGGAAATAAATTGAAACGTATGTGTGTTTCTCATAGTATCGATGCTAACGGAACTCGTTGAATGACTTATGTAATACATTCATAGAAAGATAGCAGAGACAAGTGGAAAGTTCCTTACCAATCATGTGAACGTTGACATCCTTATCCTCTTTTGGTCTCAGTTTCATTTTTTAGTACAATGGATAACTGTGGAATGGTTATACAAAGGTTATAACCATCCTATTATCAACTGGTTAATAATAAAAATTCAAGAACATAACCTTTTGGTAAAGAACCTCGCATAGTATAATGACAGGCTCATAGGAGTCATGCAATAAATTTTAATTCTTGCCTGAATTTTCATAACTCCTTCCTTTCTAAGGTTTCAATTTCCCCACTAAACGCCTTTCACTTTCTAAAATTATATGCTTTAGCATTTAGTTCAATTAGTATGTAAATAAGTAAATTAATAAGTAAATTAATGAATTAACATATTTTTGTTTACTTTCTAATGCATATGTTAAGATCCCATATGATCATGTGGAGTGAATAAAACTTTAATGTGTGTAATATAACATTTTTGAATTCTGAAATTCATACCAGAGAAAGAAAATCTTTACAAAAACTGGGCAAAATGGCTTTTGGTAAGTGCTCAGAATAAGAAAACACTGTATTATTTTTAAGTACATATTGGGTTGTGCTTTCTATCATTTTCAGATCACAGGCACCATTCAGGTTTCACCTTCTACAGAGGCAGAAAAAAATACATTAAATCATTCTCAAAGTGTCTATTTGAGTCCCAATAGCCTGATTTTCTTTGAAAAGCTTGAACTTTTTATTTGTTAAGATTCAGAGTTTCACTATGTTCTGTATTGTTCCTGACTAAAATGACTTATTTGGGTGGGGGGTATTTCTTATCTCATCAGAAGCTTTAAAAAAGAAGCAGTTATTGTGTCTTTGAGCAGATGAAATAGTTTAACATTGCTCAAAACTTGTCTAAGATGCTAATCTAAATCTTTAGCTAGGCCATTTGAACACATGACATACACATACCAAAGAGAATTTAGTTTAAAAGAAATCTTATCAGGAATCAAATTATAGATCTCAGGCTATTTGGATTTCCTCACAGGATAATAGATGCAAGGGCAGCAACAGCACTCCTCAAAACAAGAAGCGAGCTGTCTCCTGCATCTGTTGTCTTTAACTGGCTCCCAGATTTGAGCCCTCTGCCTTCCAGATGCCTGCTGGACTTTTTACTTTGTACCCTACGATTCCCTCAATTTTAGCATGCAAAAATCCACTCTTCCTCCTTCTCCATATTCCTTTCTCTTTCACCTGTTCTTATCTGCCAGCTTGTTGGTGCATAGTGTCACAATTCTCTTTTCGCCCCAGCTTGAATCCTCAGCGTCACCTTTGATTCTGTTACTGACTGGGTTTGACTCTGAGATGGACATTAACATGTAGGGGGTTTATTAAGGGTCCTCTTGGGGTCACTACCTGTGCAATGGAATGGAACAAAGGGAAGTGAAGGAAAGGAGGGAGGATTGAGATGACGGAAAAGTTGGGTGCTGAGTACTCGTAAAGCTTTCAGCGGAGGTCGTTAAAAGCTCTAGATCTAGGATGTCCCTTCAGCTTTGGCCTGAGTTGGGGGGATGGCTCTGGGGCTTTTTACTCCACTTTGACCAGTTATTGGATGCAATTTCCCCAGGGAAAGGAAATTGATCTTGGGTAAAGTGACTTACACCAAGGAAATGGGAATAAAAGGGATATGAGCCCTTTAGTCATGAAGGGATATTTGGTCAGTGCATAGCAGCGTCCACTGTAGACTAATTCTAAAACATGATATATATCATCAAGTTACTTTTTCTTCTTGACTTTTATCTTTCACATCTATTTTTGGCTACCCTACCTCCACCCTAGCTTAGGCACTTATAGCGCCAAAATGTAGGTACCTATAGGTAACTGAGGCTTCCTAAACGGCGTCCGTATTCTGACCTATCCAGTCCATCCCTTATTCTCTGCATTGCTCAGACTCACAAAACTCTGCTATGAGCCTGTCATTAGCCAGTTCAGTAACTCGTGTTGGCACCCAATGGCAACAGAATAAAATACAAATTCTTTAGCTTACAGCTGGGGGACCACCACAGTCTGGACCATATAGCTGTTGCCTCATTCTTCCAAACAAGCATTTTGTTTTGGTGCTATTTATTCATAGCGTTCCTTCTTGAATGTGCTGCTTATCACACCTAGCTCCACCTTTTCTTTTTTAACTTTCCATTTCAAAATTCTTTCAGACTTATGTAACAATAGCAGAAATAATGCAAAATTCCCATATAACCTTCCTTACATCCCCAAATGTCAACAAGATCATATGAGAATTTCACATCTGACTTATTTTACTTACTATAGTGTCCTCCAGGTTCATTCATGTTGTCACAGTGGAGGGATTTTCTTTTTCAAGGATGAATAACATTCTATAATTTTGTGTGTATAGTGTGTGTGTTACATTTTATTTATCCATTCATCGATTGATGGACCTTTAAATTGTTTTGTTTTCTTATCTAGTGTGAATAATACCGCAGTGATCAGGGAAGTGCAGATGTCTCTTCAATATCCTGTTTTCATTTCCTTCAGATAGATACCCAGAAGTAGGATTGCTGTATCACATGGTAGTTCTATGTTTACTTTTTTGAGGAATATCTATGCTGTTTTTCATAGTAGCTATATCAATTTATATTCCCACCAACGGTGTACAGGGGTTTCCTTTTCTCCATCTCTTTGCCAGCATTTGTTATCTCTTGTCTTGTTGGTAGTAGATGTTCTAATAGGTGTGAGGTGATATCTCCTTGTGGTTTAAATTTGCATTTCCCTGATGATTAGTGGTATTGAGCACCTTTTCATTATCTGTTGGCCATCTGTATGTCTTCTTTGGGAAAAATTTTCTATTGGGGTCCTTTGCTCATTTGTTAATCATATTATTTGTTTTTGCTGTTGAGTTATATGAGTTCTTTTTATATTTGGATATTAGACCCTTATCAGATATATGGTTGGCAGATATTTTCTTTCATTATATAGGTTCCCTTTTCATTTGTTGATTATTTCCTTTACTGTACAGAAGCTTTTTGGTTTGATACAGTCCAAATTGTTTATGTTTTTTATTGATTTTGGATGTTGGATTCTGTATCCTGAAGTTTTACTAAATTATTAGTAATGAATAAAAGTTTATTAGTTCAGTTCACCTCAAAAGATTACCATGAGGATGTTTCTAATCATCCTAGCTGAAAGTGATCTTTCTTCTGCACTCTTAAAGTAATTATAGTCTTCTACCAAAGGACACACAGATTCTGTTACAGTGATTTGTGTTTGGTGAAATAATTTTAGAAAAATGCAAGAAAGAGAGGGGTAAATAGGTAGATATTGAAAGAACACTTTAACTTTGTAAATTTGACAAGCTGAAGTAATATAAAATAGTTTTAAGAACATAACATTTATTTTCAAAATACTTATTTTATGTGAATGAAGCAAAAATATTGAAAAAAGTATTTATTTCTAAAACTATTTTTTTAGTGTCTCTAGAAAAATAAAAATCTACCCAGCATATATTTATATCACATTATAGCTACCTCATAGATATTTGGCTATATTTAATATTTGATTTGACATAGGTCTTTTAGAGAAATAAAAAGCAGAGCTGAAGTTAGGAAAGAGGCCGTATTTACATGGAGATCTTATCTGTAATGCTATTTGAACTTCTGTGTGCTTGTTACTGTAAGTTTTCACTTTTTAATGCTTGTCAGATCAAAATATGGGCATTATCCGTGCTGAGTGTTAATCATTCAATGAATGAGTTCCCTAGAACACTTAGTTCAATTTATTGTCAAATATACACATGGGAAAAACGTCTTATAAAACTTGGTCCTACTGATTTGAGCCTATCAAATGTATTACAAAACAACTTCTATCCCAGTGTAGGTCTGATTGCACATCTGTCTTACAAGAGCATAGACTGGTACTTGTGCTTAAGTTCCTTTTACCTTCTTTTCTCAATTTACTCTTTATTTACAACTTCAAATAGATATCTAGGCTTAGTTGTTATTGTATCAGGTTAGTTTGGTTTAAGAGTATTCTACTCTATTCTGTTGCTGATTCTGTCCTCTATAATTTCAACACATTCTCTTCTCCTGAGATCCAAGTGATATTTCACCAAGAAAATTTTGTTCATATTTAAAAATCCTTTGTCTAACTAAGGTTTGTTTTGTTAGGGAAATTATATAATCCAAAGAAAAATGGTTTTTTGACATTCTACCATTTCAGTTGACCCTTGAACAACATGGGTTTAAACTGTGTGGGTCATCTTATATGCTGATTTTTTTTTTCAATAAATATATAGTAGGCCCTTTGTATTCCCAGGTTCAACATCTGCAGAATCAACCAACTGCAGATTAGAAACAGTATTTTTGATCCGTGGTTGGGCATCCACAGATGTGGAGGGCCAACTGTATGTATTGTTCTATGCTATTTTATAAAAGAGACTTGAACATCTGTGAATTCTGGTATCCGAAAGGTATCCTGGAAAATAGTCCCCTGCAGATACAGAGGGATGACTGAAGTTCTGAGAGAGTCAAAAGTTATTCGTGAGCTTTTGACTATGTGACTACGAGGGTTCCCTAACCCTCACATTGTTCAAGGGTCAGCTGTATTTTTAGAAGTTGTTTAGGTTTTGAATTATGGACACATTTTGTATTCTATTTGTATTTGAGTAGTGGTAATTTAATTTTAAAATATTAATAAGAAAACTTCATGGACTAAATCAAAGGGAAAATGATATTTTCAGATTACCATACTATTCTCATAAGACATCACACACGAACAGTTGAGAATGGCTAAAGGAGACTGTGGTTTAGCTGAGTATGATGCCATATTCAAAGGATACCAAGAATTAGTTCATTGTGTAAACACCCCCCCCCCCCACAGAAACAGACATAGACTTTTTTTTTTTTTGGCCTTCTGTAGGCAGATTATCAGTGCCCTATAGGAAATACAGTGATGAATGTTTCTACCTTTTAGAAGTTTCAGTGTAGTAGAAGAGAAAAAAATAACACAGACTGTCACTATGAAAAAAAATTTGAATGGCTCAAGGAAGAACTAAGTATATTCAGAAAAAAAGACAATTAGACTTGGCCACATCTGAGATAAACATAACTAGTTGAAATTTGATCAAAACATTTGAGATTATAAATGAGTATAAACCATTTAATTTGGAATATAATTAGTTTAAAAATATGTTGAAATTTGCAGTTGGTTCATAATATAACATGAGGATTTAATTCAAATGTAAGAGGAAGGACACCTGATCTGCAGTTAGTATTTCATTATCATTAAATACAGAGGTCAGAACGAAGGCAGAGAAATGACTCTGTAGAACCCACCAGTGTGGTAACATGGTTAAGCACGGTGCCCCACGTGGTCAAAATATTACTGCCATAAGAGAAAGTACCTGGGAATCTAATTAAGTTTTTCAAAGTTGTGAAAAATAGCTATGAGCATAATAGTTTCTATTAAATTTATGCTTTGCAATAATAATTTTTAAAACCAATGAGGAAATAGAGTCATAAAATCTGGGTACACACGAACCTCTCTAGAGACTTTGCTAAGTTCTTTTAAAGAAGAAAGTGCAACATAATGGTGAAAATTCTTCAGTTTTTCTCGTAGAAACAATTGGGTACATATTGAATCAGGAAAAGTGCTGAGATCATTGAACAACAAAACTCAAAGTGATCATATTTCTTCATTTTCCATGTTGTTATGGTGATTTGTGTATTCAGAGCCTAACAATGTGTATGGCATGAAGGATAAGTGATTATGAATTGCTGAATGGCTTTGTAAGAATTCACTAGGAAGAAATTACTGCTTTAGCATAAATGTATTGTTACTGCTTGAATGATGATAGCTGTGTGTTTGTTCCTTTTCTCTACTCAGCAAACACTATTCATTTCAAGATTTTGATGTTACATCAAGCAAAAGACTACAACTGAGAAATGGTACTATTATATACATACACAACTCTTTTACAATTGATTCTGCTATGAATCAACACTATGGAAAAACTATGCAGAATGGATAACTGATGGATTCCTTTCAGTAAGCATATATAAAAACATAAATGCTTTTACATATCTATTGCTCTGTGTTCATACTAAAGGAGGTAGATGGGCTGCTATTTTAATCACAATGATACCTCCTTCCCAGAAGTATTTGTAAAGACAACGGAGATGATAATTTCATAGTTCAGATTTTCCTGTGGCCAGACCACATACCATTAAATCTAATATATGTGAAGCAATTTGGTCATGTTAGGATCTTTTGTTAGCATTAACCACACTAATGTGAATGCCAATAATTAGCAACAAAACCGTACAAAAATAACTGTCGTATGGCTTTTAAAATAAATCCTTACTAGAATTTTCCATCATAAATTTCAAAGAATATTTTAAAATAAATTTGTAATTTATCTCCTTTCTGGAGAAGTATTTCTCACTTTGTGGCAAATTGCAAAGCAGAATTATAAATGCTAGTGATTCAGTTTCCATGTTCTATTCTCTGTTCACACATGTTTAAAAATGTCATGCTATAATCCACCATTTGATATTGGCTACTAACTACCATCTGAGGGTTGCAACTTCATTGTTCCAAATGAAAAGAAAGTTTTCAAGTGATAATTTCTGAAAATGTTTAGTATTTTTCAGGTTCAGCCAGTACCATTTTGATATGCCGTAAATTCTTAAATAAGGTGTAATTTGTCTGATTTTGCTGATCTGTTCTGTCTTCCAGTATTTTTATCATCTGCTGCTAAGCAGACAGTACATTTTAGACACATGGGGATATTCTTACTTCCTGTAGAAGACTGCTGTAACCATCAATACAGGTGTTAATGGAAAAAGGTTTTAAAAAGTTACAAAGTTCAATCTATGGGAAAAGAATCAGGTAACATGAAATTGTAGATTACTGGTAATAAGTAGAAAGGGAGCTGGGCTTTGAGTTTTTAAAATAATCAGTGTTCTAAAACATTTTTAGTTCTCTCAAGCACAATGCAAATAATCTTACCATTGGAGTTTCTTCTATTGCAGTGTATTTCCTTTTCAGGAAAGGAATTTTGTGAATTGTTTTAAGCATAGATCAGTGTTATTGTTCATAATTTTGAGCATTACTATTAAAGTTCTAGAAAGTTCTTGTTTCCCTTTCAAATTGGTAATTTTAAAGATTTGATGGATTCTTAAGTATAATTTTATGATAATTAGGAAGCAATTTTTGCTAGCTATATTCAGTTTAAATTTTATAGTGCCAATCACATGAAAAATAGAAATACACCTTGCAGCAATTTTGAGAATGATTTCTGCTAAGTGAGTAACTCACATAATATGATTTTTTTTTTTTTTGCCATTATACCATATAGCTGTTTTTTATCTCAGGAATATAATTAGCGATTGTTTAGCTTAGATTATTTTCAGGTCCTCAATTGTAGAATGTCAGTTTTACATATCTGAAATTATATGAAATCACCATGTTTGAGTATTAATATAACACTAATTTTTAAAGATGATTTTTCTCATTTTGGTTTTTTTGGTTTAACTACTTTTAATGTCATTTTTTCTATTACATGTCTTTTAACAGATAATTTAAAACATGCAACTCTTAATTCTTTTGCATATATGTAGAATTAAATGTGAATTTGTTCAAGGTAATGCATATTAAAGAAACCACCACAGATCATAATACATAGAAAATCCTAATGTGTGCCTTACCTGAAAAAGTGCTACACCATTTTTCTTTACACCTCTCTCAAAGACAATTTTATTTACTCCCAAAGCTATAAATGTCTTCTAAACACTGATGTCTCTATAGTTTTTATCTCCAGCCCAGACTTCAATAGATTCTAGAACTCATGTACTCAGTTGCATTAGAAATCTCACCAGCCCATGAGAAAATCATAAAGATTCTGAAATTCAGGTTCCTCGAACAACACTTTCCAAGTATCTGAGGAAATCTTGTAACATTGATTAGAAAAAGAGGAGGGAGAGAAAGAGGGAGGGGAAAATTTTATAAGAAATAGAAACTATATATAGAGAAGAAAGGCTTAAAAATATTAATGTTTTCACATTGAACTCATAGTAATTTATCCATTAATGAGAATAAAATAATAAATGACATTTTAAGAGCAAAAATGAGTTCTTATAAATTAAAACTATAATAGCAGAAATTTTTGAAAATAGTATGTTAGTAAAATGAGATGGCAAGTATCAAAATAATGGAAATATTCATAGGATATTTTTCATAACTGAGAGCCATGTGTTTTCTGAAGGACAAAACAATGTCTAGCCAAATATATGAACATCAAGTCACATAATTATGAAATTTCAGATAAGGATAAAATGAAGGATCTACAAGCTTCCTGTGAAAAAATAAGCAAAAATCATATTACAGACAAAAGATTATGAATCAAAATGACTTTGGACTTCTCAACAGAAATACCAGATTCAAGAAGACAGTAGAATACTGCCTTTAAAAATCTAAGGAAAAAATATTTCTAACCCAGAATTCCATATCCAGCTAATTATAACTCAGTTATGAGAATAAATACAATTATTCTCAGACATACAATTATTTATCATCTTTGCTTTCATTCCAAAGAAGCTAATAAGGGATGTTTCCTTCCAAATGAGGAAGTAAATCTAGAAAAGAGGACAAAGATACAGAAAAGTGAAGATCTAACAGAAGAGAGGAATCTTCAGCATGTCAGAGAAGGAAAGTTTCAGGGTGACCACTGTCCATGGAGAATAGAGATCAGTTATATCAGATTGGGTCATTTTGACTCGAGATGAGCATGTTGAGGATTGTCGTCTTTATTTCTTCTGTGTTTATACCAACTTTTTAACCTGGAAAAACTTCTGAAAGTTATACTCCTTCAAGCAAAGAAACTGCGATACCAAATATTTCCTAGTAGATGGGCAAAAGAGACTTTCCCTCATATATGACTAAGAATCTGTTTTGATACAGCCACTTGGAGGGATAAGTTCTCATTGTCTAGAAGAGTTGAAGTTGTTCATATCTACTGACCCAGCAATTCAACTTGTAGATAAGCATTTCTTGGTAAAATGATCTTAAAAAGTACAATAATTTTAGTCAAGGGAAGATTATTTTAGAGTGGAGTGCTTAAATGCTAGCCAAGAATATGCTATTTAAACTGTAAGAACATACTTCTGTTACTTTATTTTTCTTTATAATGATTTGCTTCATACGAGTAAAGGCAGCAATTTGTCATGGAATTTAAAATGCTAATAAAAAAAGAAAACAACCTTTGCTGTGTTTTCCTATAACCTGAAAGAATGAATAAGTTCTCTGTAATTAATCTAATGGAATTAATGAAATTCAGTAGTATAACTAATAATATAAACTTAACTTTCATAAATATTGGATATCTTAAAAATTTGAACATATTCTTTTTTTTCAGTTTCTAGTTTATGCTGTATAAGACCTCAAAAAATATTTTCAGTCGTATCAGCAAAAGAGAACATCAAGCTCACTATCTACTGAGTAAAAATTTCAGAATTACACATTATCTTCAAAAGCATTGGAAAAATGAAAGTGTACTATAGTAAAATTAACACGCCTATACCCTTATCATTATTGAAAGAAAAACTACAGTTCTAATGAAATATGTTGGTAAATTTTCCTGTTTCTTATTAAAATAGATTAATATGGCAGGCGTCTATTTAATATTTTAATGGGTAGAAATATCTATCCAGTATTACCCACTAAGGAAACACCTAATTTTGGATGGCCCCACCTTTTAAAGAGACCCGATTAATCAGCGCTTTAACTTTCTACTATCTATCATTTCATGGGATCCATCAGAAAATGACTCTCTTCTTTCATAGTAACAATAAGAAAAGCCAATGTGTCTTGTTAGTTTCTAGAGATAAGCATACCCAATGGCCTCAAGTAAAGAGCAGAAAATAAGAATCAATTGGTTCTAAATCTTTCATTATTTCTATTATGGTGAGCTATGATTTTTTATGAACTTTATTCGAAAACAATTCAAGAGGCAGATGCTATGATGATTTTTTAAGTTGTACTTCTTTCTTTTACTGTGTACCTGGTGTTGAAATATGTGCAATGTTTTAAAAACAACATAGTTCTCAATCTCAAGGAATTAAAAAAAGCAAAAAAAAAAATTATACAGATGCTTTATAAAATTTGAGATTAAACATGTATAGAAAACAATATACACATTTATGCTAATATATATGAGTAGTGCAAGTTTCCATGCCAAAGGTAACGACGAGTCTTTCTAACTTCTCTTGCTTAACGTGTGTTTTGTAACATTTAGTGATAGGAATAATCTAAAATGTAATAAGATCAGTGTTCTGATAATTACCAGATTTTTTTTCTTTGCTTATAAAACACTAGAATTTACAAAAACCTAATGTCTAAGGAAAGCACTGATTAAAAATATCAAGCCATGTAATTTCTAACAGAATTGGTGCTTGTCAGAATGCAAAATTTTGATAAAGGAATGTTTTTTCATATAAATTCAGTCCAATATGTGTGCTTACCTTGGCTTCAGAACCATGTATTTATTTCCCTTGGAGTTTTGCTGAATTAAATAATTTCTCTTTGAAAGGGTGTCATTTGTAGCCAGTGGTCTTTTCAAGCTGTGTTTATCTTGAATTTGCAATTCAATTGAATGGAAGAGAATGTAGTTAAATATGGATCATTTCAGATAAAAATTAAGGTTTTGTTTAATTGAGAGAAAGACACTATCTAGTAGAGTATTTATCAATCTAGCTCTAAACCTTAATGAAAGTTTCAACTAAAGGCAGATTCTCTAGGTCTCCCTCAACCTAGAGGCAGGAGTTGAGATAACGAAGCCATAAGCTTGAATTTTAGAGTATGACTTTTATGATATTACTGTAAAATCAACGGATTCTTCTTTAGAAACTACATACCTTTCACAATTTTCAGTGCATATAGGTGAATATAGAAATCCATGCCAATATAAGTGCATTTGCAGCTTGATATTTCCTGATATTAAAGGTTACTGTGGATATGTAGGAAAATATTCTTGTTTTTAGAAATTAAATACTAAACTATTTGGAGAAGATGGGAATTATGTTGGCAACTTTCAAGTATTCAGAGGGGAAAAAAAGTTCTTCATACTACTCTTGCAATTTTATGTAAGTTTGATATTTAAAAATAAAAAATAACTAGAATGATGGAGAAGTATTATAGTCGAGATGAAAGTCATTAAGAGTTGGACATAAATAATAGTTGTAAACATAACTTGAACTTGAAAGTAAATGACAAATATAATTCTAGAGAATTTTAGTTCTATGGAAAGTTTAAAAGTTAGTCTGAAACTCAAGAATGTTTGAAGCTAGTGAGAAAAAATGAAACTGATTCAGACTTTTAAAATATTTGTGAAAAGTTTCCATGCCAAAGCTTTTGAATATATTTTTTTGCAATTAGATTATTTTGACTTGGATATAAAACTTTTTTAGAAACAAAATGAGAGGACAGACTAAAAGATCTGCCAATCTTGTCCAGAACTATGTAGCGATAAATACTGGCACCATTAGAGACATGTCAGTGTTAGAACCAATATAAACATTTTTCTAGTGCCCAAGAAAAATATGTTTAAAATGGCATTTCTAGGTTTGCAGATTACTCTTGTAGATGGTAAAAAAAAACAAACAACCTTATAGATCCCTATTTCTAAAAGAAAAAGTGTTTTCAAGGCTGTTTTTGATTTTTTTAAAAAGGCAAATAATGTAAATATTTGAGGAAAATAATCCAATGGATTCACAGAAGACTGGGTTGCAAAATACCAGCTACATGATAGCAAATAGTTCATAGAGTGATTCAAATTAATTTTCTGAAGTCATTGGTCCTATTTTTTGATGGACCCAAAAAGTTCAAGTTAATTTTGACAGAATGAGCTTACCGTTCTACTAATCACTGGGAGGTACACCTAGAATACTGTTTGCAGTTATGTTTACTAAACTTTAAGAGATGTATAGCAGTCCTGGAGACAGAGTGGAGGAAATGTTAAAACTTGGATATGTCTTCAGAATCTGAGCTAACCTTTTAGCTTTGTGTTAAGTGATTTCGTCAGTCTGATACCAACATTTCCTTTAGTTATATTTTCCCTATATTAAGCAACAGTTTCAACCAAATTTTAGTCAAATGTATTATCCTTAAACACTGTCTTCACATTAATACTTTAATACTAGCTTGTTCTATCTAAAATTCTTTTCCTTTATCTCACCACTTACCTGTTTTCAGGTTCTGTCTCTGTTTCCTGCCTTTTCTTGGAAACTTCCTGGAAAGTTTCATCCACACCATTTACTTCCTTTGGATGCTCATAGCATATGATGTTAGCAATAATCATTCACTGCCTTGCGACATACCTTAGAGTATTATCTTACTATGTAACTCTACCTCTACTCAACCAGCTTAATGTGCTGTTCTTGAAAACTGAGTCCTGTATATGAGCCCAGTATCTACTATGACCCCAATACAGTGCCAGTTGCTGAGAAGAGCAAACCAATTTTTTTTCTATTCCGGTATGCTTTTGTATTTAGGTCAGATTTTGGATAAATTAAACAGAGGAGCAATCTAAAAATAAGAATGCATATTAGTAAATTTATGCATATCAGAAGCACAAAGAGTTGTGAATGGAAGAAGGATGTTTGTGACATGACATCAAGAGGAATAGCAATGTCTTTCACTTTTTTTTGTTCTGTGACGCAGTCAATCTTCAGTAGCATGTTATTTAATCTCCATATATTTGTGGTTCTTCCCGCTTTCTTTTTACAGTTGATCTCCAGCTTCAAAGTGTTATGATCAGAGAATATGGTTCGTATGGTTTCAATCCTCTTATATTTGTTGAGGCGAGTTTTGTGTCCTAGCATGTGGTCAGTCCTCGAGAATGTTCCGTGTGCACTCTGGAAGCTCTCAGCACAGATCACTCAGATATGCTTGTGTGCTGGTTGCGTGTTATTTGTTTAGTTTTAGATGTTCAACTTATTGTCATTTCAAGGGAGAGATCCAGGAACATCTCTCACTCCGCCATGCTTCTGATGTCCGCCTTTTGCTTTTATAGCTGCATCTTGAGGTCAAGTCCTTGGATATCATTAAATGAACTCACTAGGGTAATCAATTAGGTTATTGGTGCTTGTTTTAATGTTAATTATTATTCTGTACTCCTAAACAAATACATTTTCCAAGCAGGAATTCAGAGTTCAGGAGTATAATACAAAAAATACTATACCTGCATATACTATTTCTGATAGATTATATTTGTTTTCTATTTGAAATGTACTTAGCTATATTGTATGTCTTGCTTTTCTAAAGTAACACCCAGTATTTTCTAATATATTGGTTCTGTGAGTAGTGCTTTATCATGCTCTATTTTATATTCATTAATGTAATAACTTAAGTTTTATAAGTAACCATGACAACTTTTATTACATTATCCAACAATAAATAAGTTAATTTTCCAGAGGTAAATGAAGACATCATTATTTCGTTCAAACTAGAAGACATAGCATGGGTAAAATGAATTCACAGATCATCCAGTAATCCAAATATTCACTC
>NW_006442110.1:3670523-3708424 GCF_000325575.1 Pteropus alecto | reverse complement strand
AGAGTGTTAATCAGTAGTGAAAGATCTTGAGTCTTGGCAACAGAAGACAAAAGAGAAAGAAGAGGGTTAAATAATGTATACTCTTCTATAATGGGCCCCTGGAGATGGTTTAGCTGTTTATATACAGCATTAAGGAGAGCATGCTGATTCCTTATTCTCCTTGTTGACTGCTATATTTGAGATGCATGACAAATTAATACATAATTTTAAGATTATTAATGCCAAATGGGGAAAAAACTTGCTATAAAATATCATAGAAAAGTTTTTCTTAAATTATTTCAGCTAACTTTAATTGTGCTCAACAGATGTTTATCGATGCTTTTGGCAGAGTTTTCTTTTCATCCTCATAGTAGTTTAGAAAACACAGGTGAAAGGAACGGTTAATGTAGTTTAGGTTGTCTGATTGAGGACATAGACTGAGTTTGAAGGGAGTAGAAATGATGAGCAAGCAAAGTGGCTTTGGGCACACTGCTGAAATCCTCATCTGTAAAGTGTGCCTAATAAGTTTGCTGGGAGGATCGAGAAAACATATCAAGTTCTTAAGACACTTTTGGCACTTCTTATTTTTAATTATATTGTATTTTTTTTTGTCTTCAAATACAGTAGTTGAACATTTTTTATTTTATAGCCAAAATTCTAGCATGTTCTGAAAAAAAGAATCCTCCTGCTTTGAAAAAAAAAAAATTCATTTAAAAATGCCATGCTCTTGTAACATCTAAAGATTCATTTTCATCAGTGAGTGGTGGTAGTGATACTATAACCCTCATAGCTGCGACTAATCGCCAGTGTTAAGTGGCTCCGTCCATGGGGTACTGAGAGAGTGTCAAGTATCTGTTCTTTTCCTGAGTTCAAGCCAATTGTGCTTCTGTACATAGATCAGCAAAAGAAATCTCGAAGCAGATCATTCCATGGACTTAAGAAATCAAATATTTCTCTAGTCAGATATTTTCCCACCCTTGCCCATTATAAAGTTTGCTGTAGATAATCTTTGAAATAGCAGAACTGAAAAAGACAATAAAATTATTGTATACCCGTACAAAGTGATGATTCCTTAGGGCTTCTTAAAAAGAACTGGTCTCATATGGAGAGTAAATACAATAACCCTTGAATAACATAGATTTAAACTTAATGGGTCCACTTATACATGAATTTTTTTTTCAGTAAATGTATATAGTACTATAAATGTATTTTTCTTATGATCTCAATAATGTTTTATTTTCTCTATTGTAAAAATGCAGTATATAATATACAAAATATGTGATAATAGACTGTTTATATTATCAGTAAGGCTTCTGGTCAACAGTAGGCTATTAGTGGTTAAGGTTTTAGAGAGTCAAATGTTATACATGAATGTTGTTCAAGGTCAACTGTAGTTCACTTTTGAAGGTATGTTGACAGATGTTTCAATTTGAACAAATTTTTTCTTCTTTGAGTTTCCAAAGTGCCTGAAATTCCAGTTTTCAAATCCTCTGTTGTATTTGTTTGTTTGTTTGTTTGTTTTTTAACTGGGAAACGTCTTTTCGAAATCTTGTATTCTAATAGCAAACTTAGATGAATAAAGCACAAAATACTTTGTCGCTTACCTTGTTGTTTCGCAGTCAAGAGTAGAGAACTAAAGAATGGGCCCCAGAGAAGTTATATTTAGAAATGGCAGAGATCATTGGGGAAGGTCTGTTGTATTAGGTCCCTGTCTGTTGCGTTAGGTCGCTGCCTCCTTTGAACCCACAGAGAAAAACGCTTGCGGTCAAGGGCATTCTGAGTGAGAGGCCGAAGGAAGGAAGATTGTGCTGCTCAAGAAAAGTTTAACCAGTTTTATTTTTAATCATATCTTGGTCATTTAAGCGAGTAAAAAAAAATCAACTTAAAGTGTTCTCTGTCCTCTTTTTCCAACTGTAAATGAAATGAATTGGCGCATTTTAAAAGTGCTATCTTCCTTCAGTTCCTTCATTTCTCTTTGCCGTCACGCTTTATTCTTTTCTCTTTCCTTTCACCTTATGTCTCTTCCCTCCATCCTCCCAGTCATCTTCCTCATCCCTTTTACCACTTGCTATGTATTATATACTTCAGCTTTATACACATGTTAATAAACTGGAAAGCTTGATATGTCATTTAGGCTTTTATTAAAATGTAGCAGCAATAGGATGTACTTTGTTATAACAGTGCTCTAAAAGGCTACATTTTATTTCTTTCTGCAATTGGGTTATCGAAATTATTGTATTATTGTGTTATTTTCTATTTAATATATAACTGCATATTTTACACACAGATGGAAACTCTGTAAAATGCCTCAGATGGTATCTCAAGTAAAATTTGGTATTTTGTTTCAAATTCTCTTTAAGTTTTTAAATTAACCCAGTCAATTTTTATTTTTTTACAGACTTTTTGTTAATGCCAAAAACTTAGGAAACAGTAAAGAGCAGTAAACTGATTCATTTTCTTTGAACAACTCTTCGCAATGCCGTTGCCAAGTATAAATTTCAAACTGTATGTAAAACGCGATTCTTATACAAATATATGGTGGGCATATGTCAGAGATTCATTTCACTCATTAATAATGAAACCTGAAGGATGCTGGAGCTCGTTCAAAAACTAAAAGACATGAGAGAATACTGGATATGATCAGTGAAGGAAAGAATGTCAAATAAGTTAGATACAAAATTCCCTTATGTTGTATAAGGCAATAAATCTATAATGAAGTTATTATTTCTGTTGGAATAATGAAGTTATTATTTCTGTTGAAATCTTTAGAATCTGTTAGAAAAAAACATGCAATGTGTTAATCTTCTATAAATTAGAACCAGATTCTATTCAGTAATCTATAATATGTAAAAAAAAAAAAAGTTACATTTCCCTAAAAAATAATCAATGATTTGTAGACAGGTTTGTTAGACAATTCTTAATTGTGTTAGGGCACTCTATTACTTTGCCTTAGTTAAAAACTTAATGTAATTTTTCTTACTAATTCATATATAAAATTCATAGTATCCAATAATATTGAACAAAGTACCAAACACACAGGTTAGGTACAGAATTATCCATGAAGACGTGAAGTTGAAAAACAAGACTGCTTTCTTTCTTTTAAATTGAACCCCATTGAAGAGTATTGATCTGACTTCTTGCCCTGCAATAGTCTCCTCCCTGAGTTTACTATGTCACGTGTCCTAAACATGCACTGTCTGCATTTTGCTGTGTGCTGGAGATTGGTACAGTGGTTTTCCATCTGTGTTGCACTATGGCTTTAAATGAGGGATTGCTTTGAATGAGGAAAGAGGTAAGAAGAGGAGGAATAACAAACACATCAATGGAAACCTTTTCCTCACCCATGCTTTTTTCAGAGAAAATATGCTTTTTTTGATTGGCAAACTCATATTGTATTCACATTTACCTTTGACAAAAATGAGTTCCATTATACCAGAAACTAACTATCTTTGGAAACCTTAGAAACCATTCCCTTAACCCTTTTCCTGTTTGCCTTGAGAATACTCACCCGCGACGCTTGTGGCTACAGCATTTACCCTGAGATAACTCATGGATTACAGTCCTAACTTTATCCTCAAAGTTTGTCACAAAATATCTTGCTTTTATTATTATTTTTGTATCAATCCAGTATATCGATAGTCTTTGAAAACAAATGCTATCATTCATTCTATTTATAGCATTGTTTGTAGTAGTTCCATCACTGAAAATGTCAAATCCTAGAAATGTTGCATTCCTGTATATGATGTTAAATTAATGCTGGCAGTGACTTACACTTTTTTTTCTAAACGAGAAAAGTGTTGGGGAAAAAAAAATGGTTGTCTAAGCCCATTAAGGAGATAGTAAAGTGTTTGGAAAACAAAGCCTGAAGAAATAAGGAGGAATTAGGTCTTTTCTAATTGTAGTAAGCCAAAGACACAATAATGTGTACAAACCTATTAGTTCCCTTGATCAATAGGAATACCCCCTTTAAAAAAGATTTTAAGCCTTTGTCTTGAGAATAACAACTAAGGGCAGCATTGGCACTAATATCTCACGTTAATTTGTATAATTAACAAAGACCAACTGTCTGTTTTTGTTCGAGAGACCCAATGGAAACTGCCTCCCCATACTACAAACGTCTTTTCACTGAGTATTGTTGTATAGGCTTTGAGTGAAGAATGCATAATAAAAATCAGACACTTGAACCTGAGGGTAAAAATATGGTTTTTGCAAATCTTTATTGTTGTTATAGTAACTTCTGTATTTTCTAAGTAGTACTGGGAATTTACAGGCCAATTGAAAATTCATAGCACTTTGAAACCCTCATAGCACTTTGAAAACAAATCTTCAAGGAAGTATTTTCTCTCCTGTGTAGGCAGCTGTAGCTGAGTGTGGAAAGGCTTTCTAAATGTTCATGCATTCTGGTGTGTCGCCATCTCCTTGGGATACCTTATGTGGTGTTTGACCTTCTGACACTTTACAAAGACATGGACGTAGTTGACTGGATGGTAGCTATGATGGAAAGCTCTGTTCTCGTGTCTCACAAGTTGAGAATACTACTTTAAAAATTCACAACAAATACACTAATAAGCACAAACCAGATTTCAAAAAGGACCTGTATGCGTATATAACTCACCTAGAAAGACTTTCCTTTTATAAATTAAATTTCACATGTGTTTAGTATGATAGGTGAAGTTGCCAATATTAGAGCACTCATCATGATGTTGGTTTTAATGTATTTATCAATTTATTGTAGTTTTTCACCCAATGACTATTTTGTCTAGCATGTCTAAAGCAGAAATCTGATTGGAAGGAATAAAGATATATAAAAATGGTTGAAAGACATCTCTACATGCTTCAGAAATAATATGAGAATAAAACAAATGGGCAAGTTCTTATATGACAGAGTAGAAAGTACTTCGTATAGTAATGGGGTTTCAGAGCCAGAAGGGCTCACAGCAGATTAGCCGTAGTCAGAATAGAGTTATAGGGAGGTAATTGTGGATGAAGGTCTTTAATGACAGATGGGGTTTAGCTAGGAAAAAATTGAAGTGGTCAGAAAAGTTCTGGTTATAGCAAATAGCATGAGAAAAGGCTTAAGTGAAAAACACAGGACAGTTAGTGATAATTGGAGTGATATAGTGCAAGTGAAATGGGTAAAGCCTGCAGGTGATGGTAGATGATTAGAGGAAATAGACTCCTACAAACCATAGGTGATCCTGAATTCTGGGCTGATTTTTATATTCACACTTGCAATAAGCACCAAAACGCCAATGAAGGCTTTTGAATATTTATTTAACTATTGTAGAATAATTTACATAACCTATTTTAGGAAATTTTTCTTGTTCTATAGACTTCATTGAAATAGTGTAGAATGAGCTTGAATGCCTAATTAAGATGAATATAATAACACAATTGAGAGGTAACGGTGTTGAAAGGGTTTAGCCTGAAACTATAGATGTGGACAAAGTGTCTTGACCTTGCTTTTTAACCTGTTTTATTGAAGCATTGTACATCTCACAAAACCACTGGGTTCTCTTGTTCTGTAAAGCTCTCATTTATTTGAGTTGACCCATTTAGAGCTGTCATCTGGAGGAGAAAGTTGGTCTGCTGAATGCATTGTGCCTCATTGCCAGTGCATTTGTTGTTAATCAGATAGACCCAGGGGTCCAGATTTGAGAGGAAATATAGAGCAATTGGATGGCAGATTACAACTCTGTTTCCTATAATAACCCAGGAATATTGTGTCATCAATGCCAAGTTCTCTAATAGTATCTCCTTTAAAAATAATTTTAATTGTGCCAGGTGCTGAGCAGGAGAAACCTAGTTTCAAATGTCAGCCGAACATCCTTATCTCAGCATAAATCTGGGAAAACAGAAAAGCGTGGAGTAGAACACACTTCAGAGAACACTGATATTATAATGCATTTCATATTATCATTGTGTAGTGTTTTGTGATAAAAAAAAAAAAACTGAGATAACCCAAGAATCTTCCCAGTACCCCAGGTTTATAGCTGCAAAATTTTGACAAAAAAATTATAAAATGGTTACATGATTACAAAATGAATCACCAAAGTTCAATGAGCATTCAAAAGTTTTAGAACGTGGCATGTTGTCCTACTAATCAAATGTACCCCCTTGTTTTTAATTACACATTTTATAGAGACAATTATTTTAAGAGATAGGAGTAAAATTTTGAGCCTTGATTAATGCTCATATTAATTATTTAGCCAGTTACTTTTATGACATGTTTTCCAGACCACTGAAATCCTTACCAATGTAAAATTTAGGAGGGCCGTTATTTTTCTTGGCATGGACATTTTATTTCTAATAATTTATTCTAAAGTCAAAGTAGCATTGTCATGTGTCTCACTTCACATTTGAATATATGATAGTTCACAGTGAATTGGGGTCAAGAAAAACCTACTATCTTTTTCAACTCAAATATCTCTCCCTCTTCCTATTGGTTTAATTCACTTTTGAATTTAAGATATTTACATTTATATTTATCAAACGTAATCTTCTTATATTTTGCTTCTCTCTGTGGTTTCTTATCTTTAAGTATTGTCTCAGCCATACAACTTTTCGTCATTCTCCTAACCTGTATGCCCCTTGACGATTTGATAGCAGTAACTTATTTGCCTTTATCAAATGGATAAATTTTGAGCTGTAGAAGGGTAAGGAAAGAACTCTCCAGCACACCATTAAGGATACACATCTAGTTGACACTGATGTATTAATGGATACATTTTGATTATGGCTGCGCAACCCTATTTTCTCTCATTTTTAAAAATCTTTTTGTACTGAGATTAATATTTTTAAATCCCTTGTTCACACATGAAAGATTCTGTCTTTTGAACATTGCAGCTACCCTCTCTAGACCTCCCAGAGTTCTGTTATTCCTTTGTGGCAGTTTAGTGACCAGAATTACAAATAGTATCCCATAGAAATACTGTCGTTTAATACAGGGTGACAAAGCTTCCTGTTTCTTTGGTCTGGCCTCATTGTGAGAGCTCAGTGAGGTATTGCCTGCCAGGGATAAACTACAATGACTCCGAGATCTGTCCTCAGTTGTAACAGTTCACTATTCCAAAAATACAAGTGTGGACAGCCCCTCCCCTCCTTAGGAAATGACTATATATTGATCATGTTAAAGCCCACTTTACACTTCTCTATATCTACATTTTATTTCAAAAAATTCCCACTGGCCTAGATTTTCACTGTGCAGAAGTGCTTAGAGTTGTCTACATGCAAATTATAAATTGTACTTTTTTCTTTTATTTCACCTTTAACATAAATATCAAGTAAGACCAATAGAGGATTCTTTTGTTAAGATGTTTCTATCAAGAAACCACACAATGAACTACTTTGATATTCTGTCCATAACAAATATCACAATAATCATTTTGTTATTTGAATATCAATTTTGTGGCATTTTGCCAAAGTGTTTTTTCTTCACATCGGAAAACAATTAGATAAAGGACTCTTCTTGAGCCTTATGTTCATTTTTCTAATCAAATAACTTTATTATAGTCATCAAACATCATAGTGATGGTCACCTGCATGTTTCTGATTAATTATATTATACATGTGTAAAACATACATATATAATTATATGTATGTTTTTGGTGTTCGACGAGTCTACTCTTTATAAGAGTCCACCAGTTTGTTATCTACAGAATTGAGAACCATTAATTTTAACTTGTAGTCATGAGCCAACATTTGTTTAGAAATTTTATATCATTTTGAGGCAAAAATAAATAAATAAATCTTTTCTAAGATGCAAGTTTTGATAGTTCAGGGAGATACAATGCTTAGTATATAATTTTTCTTTAATTAAAGTTTTATTTTAAAATATAGATTCACCTGCATTTGTAAAAAATAATATAGAGAGATCCCATGTCCCTCTGTTATCTAGTTTTCCCCAGTGGTGACATTTTGAAAAACTATAGTATAATTCTACAACAAGGATATTGACTTTGATACAGTAAGGATAAAAAATTTCCATTACCTCAAGAATCCCTCATGTTGTCATTTTATAGGCACACCTAATTCCCTTCCACCCTGACTTTTCCCTAACCCCTCGCAACCTCTCATCTGTTGTATTCATGAACCAGAGCATGTGTTCCTCACTAAGTCTGTTCTGCTAAGAGCTGGCACTCTTCTCTGTGACTGCTAGTCACCTGCTTTGACTTCTAGTCTTCTGCCCTCTGTGGACATCATGTTTGCTTACAGCTGTCTTTTGAATCCCTTCGCCACCTCTATGGATGTATTGAGTCCTCCTGGTGCCAAAGCTATTTGGGTTTCACAGTAAAATGGTAAAAAAGCTCATCACCCCATAAATGTCTTTTTCCACACTAGATCTCCTAACTTGCATATGTAGTCAGTGGGACTGAGATGGAGATAAATGACTGTTGTGGTCCTCTCTTTATTTCCCCTAATCTCCTATCCTAATCCCAATTGAAATACAGTTAGGAACACTTTGCCTCATTTAGAATTTAAGCAGTCTTTAGATACAATCTCTATTATTTTCTTTACACCCTGTAATTAACACAATGTCCAATGCCTAATCCAATGACAGTCACAAAGTAGTCTGTCAGTGGCAGGAAGTAAAAGAATGCATGCTAGAATGAGGACTGATTTCAGAAATGAAAGCAAAACTCAGCCTTCAAAGCATATTCTGATATGTCTTGTTAAGTTTAAAATTGAAGAGATAATTACTTTCATGTGATGGAATCATTCTGTATCATAATTGTGGAAGTTTCATGAATCTCTACAGTTGATAAAACTTTTATACACCCTCCCCTCCAAAAATAGAAAAGGTAGTTAAATCAGAATAAAGTATATATTTTAGTTATTAATATTATACCAATATCAAATTTCTGTCTTTAATGATTGTATTTTGATTATGTAAAATGTTATCAATGAAGGAGGCAGGGGAAAGATACACAGAAACTCTATACTATTTTTGCAACTACTACATGATTTTAAATTTTTTCAAAACTTTAAAGGCAAAAAATGTCAAACTTATGGATGCTTATGTAATTTAATGTCCCTTTTCTCTCATTTGGTGTGTGTACATTACACGTATATATCTCAAATAGCTCAATGCATGTACTTATTTGACATCATCAGTTAGTATGGCTAGAAAGCCTATATGTATTTACACTGTTTGGATATTCTTGATGAATATGAAATTAAACATGGATGCAGACCAGGGTTGTACATAAAAGCTTTATAACAGAGGTGTTTATGTGAAACAAGTAAATAGGTCATTTCTGAGTAGGAAGAAATGGCAGTAGAATACTAATATTATAACTATGTAAGATGACTGGAGCCCAAATTCTGATTTTATTTTGGCTTTTTAAAGTAACAAAATATTACTGAATGTAAATTACTCTGAAGACCACATACTGAAAACCACAAAGGCTTACTTCATTTATTTAATCTCTTGATAAGACATAAAGTGGTTTAGATTTTTCTTTGTATAATATGTACACATATATACTTGAAGAAAAATATTTTCTTCTCACAATAATGGTTAAATATGGAAATTAATATATACTTTCAAATAATGTTTGGTTATTATTACAATGTCTACTTTCCATTAGAGATTAAATTTTACTTTCTTTTTATTTCTATCCAGGATGCTGTCATGCTAAGAATCTTTTCTCTAGATAATTCAGTAGGATATTTCTCAAAGACAAGTTGAGTAAAATAGACCTGAACAGAACCATCTTATTCAAAAAGTAACCTAATAGCTCCGAAGGCTTGTTTTTTCCCACGTACTCCAAAGGGCATTTTTCAAAATAAGCGCTCTATTTTTTTTTGATTCCCTAGAATCTCTGGCTATGTATAATTTTGTAACAAAACCTATTGCTTATTAGCTTTGTTGCAGTGATAGAAAAAAAATTCATAAAATTAGTGCAAATCTTTATCTTTCATACCTGAATGCTGTGGGGAGGAAAAGAAAAACTTGTTCTGGATAGTATTTTGCTATGTGCCCTAAATTCTACATGTTCCCCTTTCCCCAGTCCTCTTGAGAAAAATGTGTCCCCCCTGGGCCAGAAGTAAGCAGAACTTCTTGGAAGATGTTTTCCAAAGCATGTGCTTGGAACAGCCTGTCTTCCCTAAAAGATCTGCGGGTCCTTGGGTACAGAAGTTTGAGAAGCATTCACTGTCACATTGAGCTCCTTGGGGTACATACTATGTCTCATTCCTCTCTTTATCCTCAAGCTGAATTCAGGGCCACCCACAGACAGCATGCCCAGGGATACTTTAGCCCACCCTTCCATTGTCCCATCCGCCCATCCATCCTTTTCGAGGAAGAAGCCAAAATGGCAGCCTTAAACTGGTGGAAAGAGGTCAGTTTTGGGAGACTTCAGACAGCTGTGGGTCTGAATTCTGACTCTGCCTCTTATTAGCTGTGTGATCACCTCTCTGAACCTTAGTTTTTTTTTTAATTTTGAATGACTATAAAAGGACGAAGACGACCAGCCTAGGCAGAATGGTGAGGGAGATGGAGGTGTGTGCTCCAGTTCAGAAGTCTGATTTAAATTTAGAAAGCAGGAAGGAGCTGAGGCCACAGGAAGGAGCCCCTGGGCCTCTTGGATGAGAAGGGACCATGTTGAGCTGTAGAAAAAGGTGAGTTTCGGGAGACTTCAGACAGGTGGGCCAAAGCATCCCTGGTCACGCTGTCTGTGGGTGGCCCTGAATTCAGCATGAGGATACAGAGAAGAATGAGGCATAGTTTGTACCCCAAGGAGCTCAGTGTGACAGTGAGTGCTTCTCAAACTTCTGTACCCACGGACCCACAGATGACTGAACATTCCCTACAGAGCCCCAAGGTGCTGGGAAGCCTGTGCATTTGCCGCAAGTGCAAAATTTCTCAGAAGTCTGCACTTTCAGCTCACAACGCGCGTGAATTGAGTGTGTTATGCTAGAGCTCCCATATGTACACAAATATGCATATATGTGTACATGGTGGTTTAGAAATTCAAGTGGCGGTCATCTATTTGAAATTTAAATTATTCGATTCAGAAAGCAAATAAAATTTTCATATGTACAGGGGAATAATAGGCTCTAAAATAAGCATCACATTGCATGAGAAATGGAACATCTTTTGTTACAAAGAAAGCATTAAAAATGGAAACTGCACTATGGATTTTCTGTAAATCAAGAGCTATAACTGGCTACTTGTCTCAGGTCGTATCTAAAAAGAACCCTATGGTTGTGTATGCATGATGCCAATATAACAAACATGTTTGTTCAGCTAAGTCAATTCTGTTAATTTGTTGAAAAGAATCTGTTAAGTGAATCATTTAGCATCCTATAAACAAAAAAGAGGGTGATAATTGTACAATTTATTCTTTTCAATTTATTGAGTTGGCAACATGTGAAAAAAGGCAACCCTTGTCTCAAGGGGTGAGATTTTAATTTAGAAAAATCCCTCTTTGAGTAGTATATAAAGTAAATTGAAGAAGAAAGAGATTGGACACAGGGAGAATATTCAGAGAGCTGTCAGGGGAGAAGGACAGTTTGAAAGACTATGGTGTCCACGTGAGTAGAAAAGCCAGTACTGGAGGGATAGGTCCACCAGCGCCCAGTGCATTGTGAATGTGAATAAGGAAGGGGAAAAGTTACAGATGTGACAGAAGCTTCTGGGTTGGAGGATTAGGAGGACAGCATTATCAGCAAACAGTATGGGAAAAATAGAAAGTGGGTCAATTTTTGGTAGAACAAAAAGATTTTGTTTTTTAATTTGAAACACCATCCAGCTATCCAAATAAAAATGTCTGTAAGACAGTTAAAATCCTGACCTAGATCTCAAAATCTAAGTTAGGACTGGAGATATGGGTATGGAAATCGGTCCTCATTATTAAGATTAGAATCGGACCTTCTACAAGAGGACTGAAAGGAAGAAGTCAGAGACGTGAGAATAGGTGTGCTCCCTGTCCCAGAATCAAAACGAGATCGCAGTCTCAAAGAGATACTATAAGGAAACCAAGTGCTCCAGAGGGGTCGCAGAGGGTCACTTTATTAGCATAGAAAACTAATTATAGAATAAGGAAAAAGTGAGTGATGAGACTTAAACCCTTGGAAGAAGACTAGATATAAATCTGCCTCTTCCAGAAGTTTGGGAGGTCAGCAAAGGAGGATATGGTATTGTAATTAAAAAATTGAGTAGGGTTAAAAGAAGCTGGCTCTCTTGTTTGTTTTGTTTTTGTTTGTTTTGTTTTTGCTTTTCTTGATTTTTTTTTTTCTTTTAAATCAGAACTCTTTATCTCGTTAAGAGTATTGAGGCAAGGACAGTTTTTAGGAAAAGAATAATAACACAAGGGCCCCATGGAAATAGGACTGATGGAGTTCAATGAAAAGAAGGAAGAAAATAGTCTGAGTAGGACTTGCCTTTGATGGGCTGTAGAAGGAAATCAGGCGAGCAGAGCTGTGGATGTACCCCACTTTGTTTACCCATCTGTCCGCTGATGGATATTTGGGAGATTTCTACTTTGGCGTGATTATAAATAAAGCTTCAGACTTTTATGAGAAGATAGATTTCCCTTTTTCTTGATTAGTGGGATTGCTGGGTAGATTTAAGAAGCTGCCAAACCGTTTTCTAAACTGGCTGTACCATTTTGCTTTTCTACTAGCAGTGTCCAGCATTTCATTAACACTTGGTTTTATCAGAGGTTTTTTGTTGTTGTTGTTATTTTTATTAATGAGCGTTGTATTCACATCAGTTCCCCTTGCCCTGTAAAACCCAAGATGATGCAAACTGGCCCATGAGACATGCAGGAGATTTGGAAAACAGTTTAAGAAACCTAAGCTTCAGAAACCTCATTCTTTTATAATAAGTTGCAAGCAAACCCACCTGAATTTTGCCCCAGAGGAGATATTGTTGATACTGTACTGGACTGGAAACAAACTGCCCTCTTCTCCCAGCTGTTCGCTATAGGACCATCCTTATAAAGACAGTACTGAACAAAAGCTCCGCTCTCAAAACGTGCAGGCATATAGCAGCCCATGAGGAACTGTCTTCCACCAGTGGGGAGACAATTGAATTGTCATTTTACTTTCTTGATAAACCTTTTTAATGATTTATATTGCTTCTTAAGTCATTTTTTTAGGATATATTTTTGTGGTATATTGACCATTTCACTTTCATTTTAAAATTTTTGGCCTAAAGCTTGTTCATAGCATTCTCTTATTTTTATTTTTAATTTATTTATAGTTATATCCTTCATTTCTAACATTGATCATTTTTCTTTCCCTTTTTTTGGGGGGAGGGCGGAGATTAATCTCACCAGAGATTTTCTAGTTTTATTTATTTGATAGAGAATCATCTTTTGGCTCTCTTGATCTTTGTGTTTTATTTGCACTCTTATCTTTCTAATTATTTTCTTATGTATTCTATATTCTTTGAATATTCTGGGCTTTCTTATTCTAACTTCTGAAATTTTATGCTTAGATCATTAATTTTCACCTTTTATTTCCTACTATAAATAATAAAGTCTAATTTCCCTTTAAATACCACTTTAGCTGCATACCACATATTTTAATATCAAACTCTTTTTATGATTAATTTGGTCTCAGTATTTGGTAGCAATCATATGATTTTGTTTTTTGACCACAATGATGTGTTTGTCCCTGTGTGTCTCTAATGCTTGAGTTTATTCAAGTTTACACAGCGATTTGGTGGCAGAATTAAGATTAAAATTATATTAATTTGATACCTTACATTTCATTACTATTTAATCAGTGTAGTTTAATTGCATTGTCTTCTGAGAATGCAGTCTGTGTGGTCCAATTTTTAGATTCTACTCTGACTTGTTCAAGTCTAAAATATGTAATTCTCATATATTTTTAAATCCGTCCTTTGAAAAATATTTGGTGCATGGTTTTAAAAATCCATAACATTATTTATGAATTACATTGTCTAAATATAACCTTAAAATTTTTTGTCTGATATATCTGTAAGTGAAAGATATATGCTTAAATCTTCCATAATTTGGTGATATTATTAATACTTATTAAAATTTATTAATAGGAATGATTATTGAAAATATTTTCTATATGCAGTTATTTAAAAATAATAGAAACTATAGAAGATATTTCCTTTTACTCATTTCTTGTTAAGGTAGTAGCTGTAAGAGAAGATGAAGCATTTTTATAATATAAGAGCAGAATGTGTGGGCTCAGAAAAGACTCAGAGTTTACTTAAACCATTCAGAGACAAAAAAAAAAAAAAGTATGCAAACTAAACCTAATATAAATGAACCATTTCTTATACACCTATAACAGAGTACAGAATCTTATAATATTTTAAGATTTTTGGCCAAGTTAAGAAATAGCACTGATTGACATCATTTGTAGTCAGCCTGTCTGCTGTGATTTCTACAAAATACATCTTTGCATCTTGACTCTTGTACGCATTACTTTTACTAGCTAAGTGTAACTCGGCTTCTTTGAAAATAGCCATTATTCCAGTGAACAGAAATATAAGCTGTGGATCTTTGTTCTTAGAGCAAATTAAAATTCTGACATTAAATAATTTGTTTCTGTTTTGTTTTCCCCATTCAATATAAAATTGCTAAATTTATCAGGTGGTTACTGTACTCATATCAGATAATGCTATCTGATCAACTACCTCAGACAGTTTTAATTGAAAATTTTTTTAAATTATAGATATTTTCTTTAGGCATAGCCATTATCTACAAATATATGTGAGTCAGAAAAGAAAGCTACATATGAAACAGTTAACAATTTGGGGCAAATTACATGGACGTTGAAACCCTATGTTAAATATTTCATTAATCCTATTATGTATTTTGGTTATTGTTAAATAAAAATATTTTCACATCTAACTATTATTAACTTTATTATTCTCATGAGAAGATAGAGTAAGAATAATCAGAGTATCTTGCAAATAAAAGTTTTATATCTGCTTGATTATTGCTTTAATTTTCTATATCTACTTAAGTACAAGAGAGAATGATTTGCATGAGCTGACAAAAAGAGAATTCTGTTATTAGTGATTAGCATATTTTAAAGTACATTTTAAAATTGCATGTTTATGTCTTACAAAAATATTAATTTTATAGTATAATACTCTAATGAATCTTTCAAATTAGGTGACACCTTTGCTTGACAGAACAAGTAACTTTAAGTACTCTGTGATCATAGTAAGATTTTTAATAGCATGCTCTAGTAAAGAATTTGGATTTTATTTAGTACGAAATAGAGATTTCCTGAAACTTTTGATTTAGAGACTTTGACATGACCAATACCATATTTTGTGTTGGAAAGGAATAAGATTGAAAGCTAGGAGGAAATGGAAAACTATACAATATCTCAGGTTTGAAATAATTAAGAAGTTCTAAACCCTGGAATAGATATAGAAATGAGAAGAAAATTAATATAGATAAGGAAATGTAATTAGGATGTGATAATAAAAAGCAGAGGGGAAAGTGAGGTTAATAGAGCCAAAGATTTTAGGAAAGTTAGGATATTAGAAAATTAGGAGAATTCTGGACATATTTTCAACTGGGCATTTGGAAATAAAATTGTTAAAAGGTAATAATAATAAGGAGTTTGTGCACATATGTACCAGTCAGTGTTCTGATCAGAAGCAGATGGTACATTCTAGAGTGTTTACCTAAACAGAATTGAGTGACGGGACAATTAACAGAAGTGTGGCCAGGTTTAAGGGAACAAACAAGGGACGATGACTCACTCCTGAACTAGAAACACAGGAAAGCTATTGTCATTCCTAGGGCTTACGAACATAAAGAAAAAACAGTATTTTCAAAAACCAGTGAAAGTTGGAGCCCCTAAAGACAAGCCTCCTGAGAGGGTCTGGCCATCTCTTGGTGTGCCCCGTTAGCGGAATATAATCAGGTGCCAGAGGGCAAGGGAGCTGGAGTAATCCAATCAGTAAAAGTAGTGCCATCATTACTCTTGCTTCTAGGAAGTCAGAAAACTAAATCAGGGTAGTGGAGGAGACAGTAAATAACAGCAAAATATCCTCATAGGACTTCAGACTAAGGCAAGAAAGTGGATGATCTCACTCGTGAAAAGTTAGGGTGAACAACATGATCTTTAATAATCCACAGAAAAATTAAGACTATCTAATGAAGAGGATGGAAAAGTAATCTGAGATCAAACAAAATGTCCAAAATAGAAATGTCCTTGAATAAGAGAGATTCAGAGAAATGGAAAAATCAGATAACCAAGAAAAAGTTTACTGGGTCATCATCAGCGACCTTTCTGATTTCTATTTCAAAAGGAAATACAGCAGGAGGCAAATTGCTGAAGCTTAAAGACAGCATAGAGAAAGAGGAAAATGCAGAGCGCAACCCATTTATTTGAGACATTTTGCAGAGGAAGGAAGTAGAAAACTAGAAATAGTAAAAATGGAGGAATATAAGATTTTTTTTCAATGAAAGGTGAGATTCAAACATATTAGAAAAAATTAGCTTCTGTACATCCCAGAAGTATCCTTATTTGGGCTCTTTTCTGTATTACAGAGAAACGTTACTGTGTGTTAACCTTACTGTAGAATATAAAAATGGCAGGAAGCATAAGTATATTAAATTGAGAAAGAATAAACTCAGTATTAATGTTCAAATCAGAGAATAGATTTAGTGCCAAACTTACTGCTATCTCATGGTATGAAGCTATGCAAATGAAGAATTTCACGTTTTGAAAAGACACAAAAGATGGTAATTTACTTTGCTATTATTAATCCTCACCCTAAATAAAACCTGATCATTCTGTTGATCTTATGCATGTGAAAGCATTTGATTCCACATGTAGAAAGAGATATACTCTGGGTACTTTCCAAGGAGTATATCCACAAACTTACTGCCATTGAACTTATACAATACTTAAGAAAAGCAGTGATTATGGAAGATGACCTGAAGGCGGTGCAATTCCTCCATTCCTCTGTACACGCTAAACTATTTCTAGCTTAATCCAGTCAGCAGAGAACTGAATACCTGCACTGAAATTTTGGTTACCATTGTAAAATTGTGTATAGTGAATTATGTTTGGGCATTTTTCCATAGGGAAACCCCCTGTGAGGTTTGTCTCTATCTTCTTATACAGATGTTGTTGAATACTTTGTTTATTGTGTAGCATGGTTCCTTTTACATAAGGACTCATTTGAGAAATTCCTTTCTGGGCTCAGTACCAGGAGTCTTATGCTTTTTCAAGCAACTGGTTAGATTTCATTTTTACAGATATAATGAATCTTGCAACTTATTTTGTTTCCATCTGTGTTGTATGCCAGGAATCTCAAAGCCAAAGT
The DNA here is from genome assembly GCF_000325575.1 of Pteropus alecto. Lineage (NCBI taxonomy): Eukaryota > Metazoa > Chordata > Mammalia > Chiroptera > Pteropodidae > Pteropus > Pteropus alecto. The sequence continues at coordinate 3,691,158 of NW_006442110.1, read as the reverse complement.
TATGGATGTGACCCCACAAAAACATATTTTGTGATTTATTTTTATTGAGGTAGTATATAGATAAATATTTTTAATCAAATAGTACAGATAGGATTTATTTTAAAAGCAAAAATTGTCTTCTCATTATCTCATCCCAGGTTCCATTCTCCCTATATGGTGCAGTTTGATCACTTACCAACTTTGAAATTATCTCTTGACTACTGACTTCTTGATAAATCAGTTTGTAGTTAGCTAACTTACTCTTCCCCATACTTGTACTGTTTTTAGAAATTACATATTTTTAATTGTCTCTTTGTTAATTATGTTACTTCTAATAATATACTTAGAAGTAAGTTTTCTGTTATGTCAAGCCTTAGTAATATCTTTTGACTTTTTACTTGAAGGACATGGATATTATTCACCGTATTCTTCCTTATACATTCTCTCAAACATTTCCATCTCCAAACTTCTGTCAGGAATGTTGGACTTCAACATTGTTAAGCTTGATAACAATGCCTTTGGTCTTCTGACTTTGTCTATGTATTTATTTTAAATGTTGAAAAAAAGACAATTGTTAAAGTATCCAACAACATCTCTGAAGATAGAGACGAATCCCATATGGAGGTTTCCTTCAGTGTAGACCGTGGAAAAATGCCAAAACACAATTCAGTAAATGCAATTTTACAACGGTAATCAAAATTTCAATGCAAGTATTCAGCTCTCTGCTGACTGGCTTTATCTAGAAATAGTTTAGCATTTATCTAATTTATTTTCATCCTTTCTTATGGCTTGGCATGTAGGATAAAGAAAATATTTAGGAAAGTTTGAGATAAAAATAATATGGATTCATAAAATAATGAATTTAAGTTATATAGAATATACAGCAGATATTGCATTAAACCACGGGAAAGAAGGGGATGAGGGGGTTGGGGAAGGAGGCATCTAAGAACGTTGTACCTGAAACTAGATTGAGGAATAAAGTGTGGGAGGCAATAAAGGCATCAAAAAGATGGAATCCACCTTCTGCATAGACTGAGAACAGATGAGCACAAAGGATAAAAGTTATGGAACACCATCGTCGTGTGATCCCCATAAGAAATGAAGAAACAAAAAGATAACTAGACTTTTAAAATGTTGTACCTTATTGTTTTGCTAAGTCAGAGTATTTTTCTTATGTTATAATTCTTAATTAATTAATGATTCTTCTAGTAAAATATTTCTAAAATCTGTACATAACTTGAGCACAATGTAGAAGATAAGATATATTTAACTGAGTCAAGAGCAGAAATATCCAGAAAGAGTATTCCTGCTCATATGTAGATGGAGTGTTTTGGCATTTATCTCACAACTTGTTTGCCATAGTTTGTCCCTCCAAAAAGAGTATGTTTTTAGAAGAGTTCAAGTGAATTACATGTGAACATCTGAGGTTTGATGGGCATGTGGTGTGTGCATGTGTGTGTTATTTTCACATTGCTCCTAGTATTTCTCCTCTGATTTTTATGTTATTTTTGCATGATCTGATTCTTGTGTGATTTTCTTCCCCATGATCTCTGTAATTCCTATACATTTTATATACTTATAATGACATCCCCATACCACTGGGAATACTTTATTAGTCTAGTGTTTCATGAATCAGAGTAGCGTGCTCAATTTTTTTCCCTGTACGATATTTGAGTCAAACATATGTCTTATTAACTATAAATGGTTACTGAACTGGTTTTTGTACATCCAAGAATAACAAGAGCTATGGAATGTAAACAGGTGGGAGTATGGGGATGCACATTTTTATTCATTCATTTACTCAGGCAGTAAATGGATACTTAGTGGACACCAACCACTGTGCTAGGGATGTCATATAGTGGTGGACCAAAGTTTTTATCACAAACCTCAAAGCTGATTTACCTACTTCTGAAATAGTCATTAGGTAGGTAATCAAAAACATAATGAAGTAATTACGACTGAGTGAAGAAAATGAAAAGTTAGGGTGCTACAAGGTGCCCTTACAGAGTGGCAGGGGTTGAGAAGTGAGGGTCAGCAGACGTCCTACTGTCAGGAAGCTCTGTCTGAGCTGAGTCCTCAGAATGTGTTTGTATAGCCAGATGACAATGGTGAGAACAGAGTCCAGGTGAAGAGGCCATAGCAGGAGTGTAACAGGTGTAGGGTGTTATGAAGGTACTTGTTTTCTTTCTACCTCAGCAGAGAATGTACGGAAGCCTGAAGACTCACTCACATCAGGGCTGCAAAATGAAAAATCTATTTCTACATTTTGACAAATTATTAGCATGGGGAAAATAAAACTTAAAATCTAGCCAGAAATAAAATTTCACTTTCAGAAACATATAGCGATCACAGGTTTATGACATCAGCTTAAGGAATAATCAATATGCATTTCTGTTGCAGCCAAGACCTTTCATATTTTAAGAAAATAAGATCTCACTTTAGGAAGTATTCATGTATCATTTTTTCCCTCATCTAATTTCCTATATGCAAAACTTGTCAGTTGCACTAAAACTTCACCTAGGCTTGCTTATGCAATAGCAGAGAGTTTTAGGCACATTTTTCATTCTTAAACCAAACTTTTGCACCAAGATATACAATCTCATTCATTTGCTGCAGGGGCTTGTGTGCCCTAATTTTAGGTTTTTTGAAATGTGAGATTTTAGCTGACTAAATATATTTATTCTATTCATAAAATAATTCATAAATTATACTTCAGACCCCATAATAGTGAATTTGAGGGAAAAATTTTAGTTTAGGCATCACACACAGCATACTTTTAAATCCCTGTATATTTTCCTTTAGTCTGATAAATTGTACGCTTCAAGGAATGACAAAATGCTTTTCTAAAGTATATTGGTTTTTAAATGCCAAATGACTGAACAGTCTTCTGATGACTTGAGACTTTTGCATCCTATCTGAATCAAGTGGAGGATCTATTAATTTGAAAGATTCTCTTAGATTAGGGGCTGGCAAACTAGAGCCCATGGGCCCACTCAAGTCCCTGTCCTTTTAAAATCTGTGGGCTAAGATGATTTTTACATTTTTCAAGTGTTGTTCCAGAAAAGTAGTAATAACAAGGAAGAAGAAGAAAGAGGGCATGGGACTGAGGTATGTACTCCGAAATTATTTACTGTTTGGTACATTACAGAAAAAAAATTGCCTCTCCCTCCAAAACCATCTGAACTGTTATTTGAGCTAGAAGAAATATCTAGTGCACATGGTGGGGAATTTTCAGTTGTTAAAATTTCAGTGATGTTTAGATTATTCTAAAATTATCCTTCTGAATGACTCACAATATGTAAAAAAGCTCTAACTCTTTGCTGTATATTTACAATTTATAGGACAGTAACTCTAAATTAGCACCATAGGTTTAACATATTTCTGTTAGCTTTACTAACCATAAAGCTTTGCAAGTTACATAAATGTGATGTTAGTTAAAAAAAAAACTATACTTCTAAGCATATGTACGTACACATCATAGCCAGTAAAGGAGATTTAATAGCAATGACATATAATTCACAAGCTTCTGTAAATTGATTTTTCAGTCTTACAGTAATGAATTTGGTGTTTTTATATACTCAAAAAGCATATATTGTGTGACATTTGTCTTAATGAAGATTGAATTTTAAAGGATATTGTTCTATTCAAGAAAGATTCAAATTCATTTTAATCCTTCAATTTTGATGTCGATTTCCAAATCATAAATGTTTTTGCAAAACTCAGCTCTGTGTCTTACCTTGATTTTTTTTACATCTGTGTAACAAGCTACAAATGAATGTAAAAGTCAAATTATGTAAAAACAAAACAAAAAAACGGTCCTTTTCAAGGCCTGTGGCATTGTAGTCATTACTACTAAAATGATATATGCACTGTAGCAGACCAGTATTTCTTTCCTATTAGTAAGCAACATCATTTATACTTTTAATTCCTTGTGTAAAACCTGCAGAGGAGCTTTTGCTAATGACCACAATAGGAGCATGTTTTGGAAAATGTGAGAAAGGAAAATACGAATTTTTGTCAAAATTCATGAAAATAAAAATGAAGAGAGAAGTATGCAGACGAAATATGCTAATAAATAGGCCAGAAATTTAATGTATGTCCAAAATGTGGTATGATAAAAATTATCTATCAGACTTTAAATTTGATATTCAAACGTGCAGTATCAAACATCAAAGTAGAAAAACCTTTATTCCTAGCTGAAAATTTGATTTCCAAAGGTCAGGATGGGAGTGGGTGGGCTCCCAGCTTTGCCCTGGTTTGCCCTGATTAGCTATTCAGCATCAGCAATTCCTTTCATTTTCTGATGCTGAGGTTCCTGATTTGGGGGGAAAAAAAAAAAAAACAGCATCCCTATAAAACAAGGTTTTCTGTGGGGCACAAACAATACAGTGTGTACTAGAATGTTTAAATAATAAAATGATATATAAATATTAGATGTTGTCTTTGTTAAATCTATGTCTACACCTTCTTCTATGTTCCTTAACTTTTCCAAAAATTGCTATGTAAAAGATATCTCACATATATTTGTGCCTTTATATTCAAGACAGGATCAGGAACGCCTACACCATTCTTTGGAAATGTTTTAAACTTCAATTAGGATAATGCTTCAAATCTCTATGCTTGGAAATGAAAAGTGCAAATAACAATCTACTGATGCTGTGAATGCTGACGAAAATACCCTATGCCATACATTTGTTCATAAATGATAGATGTACCCTCTCTGCAAAGCCAACCTTGAATAAAATACTGTCCTCCTCAACATCTCGGATTTTCTATGTTGCCTTTTAATTTAATGGTGAAATCTAAAATGCAATATATCTAAATCTTCACTAATTAACTTTCCCTTCAAATACTTCTGTGTTGGTTGATATTCTTTCAGTCACATTAAAAAAAAAAAAAAAAAAATGAGGAAACAAGTTCAATCATGAAAATGCCCAGAGATTTTCTTGAGCAAGCTTTGGATTTAGATGCTGAAACGATGTCCTCACGCTTGTGTCTACTTTGTCTTTCTCTGACATCCATTCCTTCGTGATAGCGAAGCTGCCAACCTGAGCTTAGTGCCAGGAGCCCCTCCTTTCCCAGAATAAATGACTGTAGTTGAGTCTCACTGAGTTAAGTGCCCACCCCTGGTTCTAGAGAGTGGCTTCTACTTCTCGAATCAGGTGATCGAATGGAGAATGGGTGACCTTTTAGAGAAAATCCAGATGCTGTTACTTAAAAAGAAGAGGTTGCTGAGGGAAGAGCTGTTTTCCCCAGTTCCCCTCCCCTTTCTGTCACCAGTGCCTGTGTGTTCTTACCTTGGAATAGTTTGATTTATATCTTTTCTCTTTCTCCCTTCTCTCAAAATGTTATTAAGTCTCTTTCGAAACACCATCTCTCTTGTATTTTCTTATTTTCCACACAGTCCACATCGGCATCGACTCTCAATTCCTTGCACTAGTCTTCCTGCGCCTGGTTTGACCTCTGCCACCCAGGATCTCCTGACTGTGGCTCTCTTACTCTGTCATTTCTTTTTTAAAAAAATGCATAACACAGTCAATTGTTCTTTTTACCTAACTGATGTCGAAAGCTATCAGATTTCAACTGAGATATTAGAGATATTTTTAAAAGCAAGAAATATGGTTGGAATCCATGAAAAATGGTTTACTGTATAATTAAAATATTAGAACTCATAACTTAAATGTTTATTGCATACTACATTGGGTGCCATATAGTATTTCATTCTTTTAAGAGTATATCTACACACAGAAAAGGACCCATGGAAACTTTGGCCTGGTTTCCATTTAAAACTGGACTTGTTTTCATTTAAAGGATATATAGAAGCTCTTTTCAAATTGTTTATGGTGTGGAGAATATAAAATCCTGCCATTGGATAAGAAAATTTAAGTTTATTTTATGACATAGAGAACACGGTTCTTTCCAAGGTATTTTCCCCTAAGTTTTCATTCCATCCTTGTTCCAGGCATTTCCTGGGAACATCAACTCTGACAGCGTGGTGCGCCATGACCTGCAGCACCCGGTCGTTGCCCGCTACGTGCGCATGGTGCCCCTGGACTGGAACGGAGAAGGCCGCATTGGGCTCAGAATCGAAGTCTATGGCTGTTCTTACTGTGAGTATCACACAGTTAAAATTCGTTGTGGGTGTTGCCATCTTCATTTAAATAGTAATCTGTTTATTTTCAGTTATTTACCATTGCTTACTTTCTCTGACAGTAAACTGCCTTCTGTTTTTATATACAAGTAAAACATAATGTTGTTTGTATGTCATAAATGTATGGTTACATTTATATACAAACACATATAAGAATACCTTAAGAATATTTTAAGTAAAGGATTGGGAAGTGTCCATTCAATAGACTAAAACAATGAAGCTTGTTAATTAAATTGCCTGAAGTCTTATGAAATATTTAAAAAGTAAAAACCAATACTATTATCCATCTTTTGGGCTTTTTGTGATGCATTTTGAATATATTCTTAAAAGCTTCCTTCCATTTCTCTTTGGTTAAAGTTATCACTTTTTAAAATCCAAACACTGAGTTTCAAGGTCAGTTGTATTTTATGTATCTATAAGTCTTATTTGCATCTTTTTTCCAATTTACTTGGCCATATAAAAAGTTTCTTTTCCTTTAAGCATCTTTTGAATTCCCTTTTTGTATTTCTTAAATATATTATACATAAGTCTAATTATTCCAATATATGGACTTTGGGGAATTTTAATTCTGCTATCTATTGTTTCTGCTTATTTTTGCTAGTAGTGCTTGTTTATTCCTCCCTCTCCCGCTCCTCATTTTCTCTCTTTCCTTCATAGACTTCCTATCTGCCTGTCCTTCTTATTTATCCTTATGCGCATCCATCTTCTTGACTGTGACTTCAGTTTCTTCAAAACTGTATCTGTGGAACTTCTTTTGGGCAGATATTGATGGTGCATTCTTTTAGAGAGAATTTATTTTTGCTTGTTTCTTCTACAAAGGCAGTACCAACACCAAATTACTTTAAAGATTGAGGATTTTTGAGGCCCTTAGGTAGTATAAATTCAGTCTTCAAACACATGATTAGCAAACACTGGCTTTAGTATATGAATTCTCTGGTAAAATGTATTTTCTTCCTTCCAAGAGATGTTTCTTCCTGTTCTTCCAATTGGTCAGGGGAGGAGTGATACTGGATACGGACAGGGCAGGGAATTGGAATATCGGCTTTATGCAGTGAATCTCCCTTTAGATTCTTACCTACCTCTTCCTGTAGACTCATAAAAATAAAACTCCCTATAACCAGAAAATGGCAGATGCCCTAATGGGCAAGCATTTTAAATTAACCAAACACTTGGTAGTTCATAACAAAAAAATATATATAAAGATTTTACCTCTGAATTTACTTGCTGAGATTAATGTGAAATAGTAGCTATAATGATGACCAGTTCGTATTTTATTAGTTCATGGGCAACATTGTTATGTGCAGACTGATCTGATTACTATAAAGGGGCCATGGAGATCATTTTAAATATTCTGTAGGGGTTTATTTTATTTGGTCATTACTTCATTATAGCAAATATGATGAGTAGAGAGACAGAGAGATTTAGTTCTTCAGAAAAATTAGAACTCTTCAGAAGAAGCCTACAATGAGCCCTAACACAAATGTAGGTCCTTTCTACTGTGTACTCTGGGTATTCCTGGAAAGGAAACCCTGCGCTCACAGTGTTCTAGATGTCGGCATCATGACAGGAAGGCAAAAAAAGAAAAAACGAAAACCCCAAAAAACTGATATTTTTATCAGTGTGACAAATTTTATAAGGAGCGTGTTCAACTTTCAATAAATGAAAAGTATGTAATATTCTTAATGGAAACCGTGATATATATAATTTCTTTTATTAATTGTTTATGGAACACTTTTTTGTGTCATGAAATACGCTGATTTCAACCCAGTGAAATAATACCACAGTGAATACGAAAAACATGGTATGAAAGACAAAGGCAATTTAATCTAGCAGTGTTTATTAGAATAAAAATAGTGAAAGTCAATATTTGCCCAAAGGCACACAGCCTGAGTGATAGAGCCGGAAGGGAAACCAGAGAGTCTGGTACACTACCACTGTTTGCCTAGTCCTTAATTCCAATAAAGTGAACATCCATGTGACCAGCTCCAGGTAAGAAATCACGTCGACACCCCAGATGCACTCATTGGGCACCCTCAGTTATATTTGTGATAATATCCATGCTGATGGGGTATTCATTTATTTCCATTAATAGTAGTATTCTGTTGTATGAATATTCCACAATTTTTCTTTCATTTCATGTTTAGGAACATTTGAATGTTTCCAATTTGGGGCTCTTTCTGTAGAATTGCTATAAATACATTTCCATGGGTAGAGACCAGGAAGGGGTAATATCAAGATAGCATATGTATATACTCAAGTTGGTTAAGAATGACAGAAATTTTTCTAAAGTAGTTGTATCAGTTTAGACTTTCACAGCAATGTGTTCCTGTTGCTATACAATTTCAGACACTTAGCATCGATTTAAAAGTGTTAGCCCTTCTGTCGGGTGTTCGTTATATCTCATTTTAGTGTTAATGAACATTTTCCTGATTTTTAAAGAGTTTATGCTTACTGGTCATTTGTATACCCTCTTTCCTGACGTGTTTGTTCAGGAATATTGCCCATATTTCTATTGGATTGTCTTTTATTTATCCATTTTTCTAATTGTTTTGAGTAGTTTTTACAGCCAACTCTATTTCTTTACTTTTTATTTTCATTCTCATTACAATATCTAGACATGCATCTTTTTGAGATGGCTTCCTTTAAAAATATTTATTTTAAAACCAATACTGTCAATGGAATTACTTTAGAACTCACAGCAAAAGGGAAAAGCAGCTCGCCCAGAGGAAATAGCGCTCCGACTCAGGTGTGGCTTAAAATATAACAACATGTTCTGTAATCCTTGCAAGTGGGTTTGTAAAGTTTTGAGTTAGTGCTGTCATAGGCTTTTCCATCAATCCTGGGCTTTGACAACCATAAGATGGGGAGGAAAAATACCTGAAGCTAAATTGGAAGCTAGATTTTCTAAGCGTATAAGCCTTTCTGGAGGAAAAATCATACGCTTTGGAAAACTGTATTAATATTTATACCTATAGATGCCCAGTGGAGTAAATGATAAATTGGTAACAGAATCAAATAAAGTAAAATAGAATTTGAAAAATAGTATTGTAGCAGGTTGTAGTAAATTGGATAATGGCCTCCCAGAGATCTCAGGTCCTAATTCCTGGAACCTATAAATATTACTTTAAAAGACAAGTGTTTGTAGATGTGATTAAGTTAATGATATTGACATAGGGTGATTATCCTGCACTCGTCCAGGTGGGCTCTGAGTGCAGTCATATGTGTCCTTATAAGAGATAGGCAGAGGGTGGTTTCACAGACAGAAGAGGGAGGCAAGGTGACCACGGAGGCAGAGATTGGAGCTGTCTGGCTACAAGCCATGGGATGTGGCCAGAACAGGAGACTAGCAGATCTACCCTAGAGCCTCTGGAGGGAGCGTGGTCCTGCCGACACGTTGATTTCAACCCAGTGAAACCAGTTGGGGACTTCTGGCCTCCAAAACTGTGAGAGAACAAATCTCTTTTGTTTAAAGCACTGTATTTTGGGTAATTTGTTATAAGAGCAACAGGAAATTAATACAGATGTCAATATTTTAGAAAAAAAAGGGCACAGAAATAGCTCCGAGCAGTGCTCTCCGGTAGAACTTTAAATGTCTCAATCTGCTGTAGTCGCTAGCCACGTGTAGCTATTGAGCAATCAAAATTTAGCCAAGACAACTGAGGAACTAAACTTTTAATTTTATTTAATTTTGATTAATGTGAATTAAAATAGTGTGAAAACTGGCTACCATATTGGATCATGTAGCTTAGAAGAACCAAAACATCTGCTTTTTATTTTTCTTGTTACAATCTAAACAGATTACAGCACTTGTTTTTTAAGTGACAGTCTCTAAATTTTTTTTTCCCTTGGTTTGGGGGGGGGGGAAAACACAAAATACAGATGTCAATATTTTAGAAAAAAAAGGGCACAGAAATAGCTCCGAGCAGTGCTCTCCGGTAGAACTTTAAATGTCTCAATCTGCTGTAGTCGCTAGCCACGTGTAGCTATTGAGCAATCAAAATTTAGCCAAGACAACTGAGGAACTAAACTTTTAATTTTATTTAATTTTGATTAATGTGAATTAAAATAGTGTGAAAACTGGCTACCATATTGGATCATGTAGCTTAGAAGAACCAAAACATCTGCTTTTTATTTTTCTTGTTACAATCTAAACAGATTACAGCACTTGTTTTTTAAGTGACAGTCTCTAAATTTTTTTTTCCCTTGCTTTGGGCGGGGGGGGGGAAAACACAATTTAATTATCTTGGAGACTGTTTTTACTGTCAAAAATTTGGTGACAGGTCATTTTCCTCACTAATGTTTAGGTCAGATTATTTTTTGTCTATTTTTGAAGAATGTAAATTACATTCTCTTTTTCAAGAAAAATATACATGTTTATAATAAGAAAAAGATGTGTTGAACACACTTGTAAAGGATAACTTTCCCAAAGTTACAATGATTTAGATTTACCTCTACTGGAATTCAAACTGGAGTGGTTCCTTCAAAGATGACCCTCTGTTTTTTCTTGAACTTAGTGAACTGTTGCCGTAAGGGCTTTGTTTGATTTTTCAATGAGAAAAGAAATCCTGGGTCTTTGGGGAATCGTCAGACAGACACACCTCCCACTTTGCCCTCCTCTGAGTAGCAGTGCTGTGTACTCTGGGGCCCCAGCCAGCAGGGAATCTAGGCTTTGATCACTCTTGTGGGAGAGAGAAATGAATTCTCTCATCTTTCTAGAAACCCCTTAGAGGGTTTATCTATGATCTGTCTTAAACCTGCAGGTTAGGGGATAGGGTTGTACTTCTTTTATTTCAAAGTTTGCCAGAACCGGAAGGGAGAAATCTCAGTGTGAGCACCGCTTCCATCGGAGTGTATGCCTCCTGTGACTCCCCTCGTGTGTGTTGTCTTTCCTCCGTGCAGTGCTTCCATGGTCACTTCGTCCTCTGAGAAGTTAGATACCTCTCAAGATTGAAATATGTTCACTCCGTTCCAGGGGAAGAAGTTTAGTTCCAGGCCACTCCTTCAAAGTCTTTAGGGTTTCTACTGTTTTTGTTTCCTGACTTGTCTTGACAATCACATGAATTCCAATTTCAATGAATTTAAACTCCTTTTAGGTTATTCAGCTCTCTCTACCTTTAGTTTTCCCTCATTTAGTCAAAACAAGTGTATGCTGTTATTTTAAAAACTTGCTAATATTCCCCCATGTCTTTTGACTCAGTAAGCTGTCTCCCAAAACACTGATGCTCATCATATTCTATACCAAAGAGACTACGTGAAACAAAAGGGAGAATTCACAGTCTAATAATTTAAAAAAAAAATCATTATGGCTACAATATTCAAACATTCATTTAACAAAAGCCCAACACAGTGTATTGTTGAAAATAGTGAGCTTTTTTGATGACAAATACCAAATTAGCTTTAACTAGAGTCTTCATAAGAGTAAGGTCAGCATCTTGGGAAACCAGGATACACACAGCTGAAATGATTTCTATATATGCCTTCTCTCTTTAGATGAATAATTAATAAAGCCCAGATATGTCACCCAATGCAAATCATGGTGGAAAATAAGTGCCAAGCTGGCAGGGAGGGAAAACCATGTCAGGAGAAGCCACATACAAATCGAAGGAGGATAGTGTTTCATCCTTTTCATGCTGTGCTAATGAGAATATTCTCTTATAAGTACCACAGAGTAATTCCCATAGCTCTTATTCTGCCTAGATGAGAAACACTGCCATGTAAACATGTATTAGTTTGCTGGGGCTGTTGTAGCAAATTACCACAAATTGTGTGTCTAAGACAACAGAGATTTATTATCTCACAGTTCTGGAGGGCCGAAGTTTGAAATCAAGGTGTTTTCAGGGTTAATTCCTTGTGGAGGCTCATGCTTCTCCCTGAGCTTCTGTTGGTTGTTGGCGGTTCTTGGTGTTGCTTGACTTGTAGCTGCATCATTCTAGTCTCTGTCTTCACAAGGCCTTCCTCCCTCTGTGTTTATGTCTTTGTATCCTCACGTAGTCTTATAAGGACACATGTCCTTGGATTTAGGAACCACCCTAAACCAAGCTGACCTTGTTGCACAGTAACATCACATCTGCAGAGACCCTATTTCCAAGTAAGTCTATATGTTGAGTTTCTGAGTGGAGCCGAATGTTGTGGCAAACATTATTCAACCTGCTACAATAAATATTCATTAAAATTGGTAATAATTACTTTTTAGATCAGTTTAGCTGAGCAAAGAAATAAGTTCTAGAAGTCAACCTGTTTTCCTATTTAAATTAGATGTTTAATTTTGCATAATGTAAAAGGGTTCCAGATTCTTATATTTTTTTGTTCATCACACATAACACACACACAAAGTAAAAGACGTACTGTTGCTTGAAGATCAATATTTTATGACATAGATTCATCAATCCCATTAGCATTTATTGAATTCTATTTTTAAATCATTTTGCTAATTTTAAATCTAAAATGCAAATCTGGTCATATCCCACCTTTCCTTAAAAGACTTTAATGATGCTACATTGCCTATAAAGTATAAGTTGTCAGCCTGAAATATAATGCCCTTCCTATTACTTCTATAGTCTTAGGCCTTATCATTTTCATGTGAACTTTGTGCTCCACTAACACAAACTATTCCTACTTCCAAATACATGACCTGCTTTTAACATATATTCATCCGAGATGTCCTCTCCGACTGTAATGTCCTCGTCATCATTCGTCACCTGACCAATCTGTCCTATCTTCTACAATTCAATCAAGATGCAGTTTCCAGCAAGAGGTCTCTGAATTTCCAGAATAAACCACATCGTTTTTGTTTTTTGTTTTTGTTTTTGTTTTCGTTTTTACTCCAATTGCATTATGTGAATATATCCAATGGAATATTTATCAAAGCAGTGCAAAATATACCAGATCTTAAGATATTGGGGAGAAGGGGCACACAAAGTCACCTTATTCATCATTGGCATTCCATTAATTAGCAGACTCCCTGTACACAGTTGATGTTTGTACAACTGAACTAATGTAAGATGTAAATGATTTAAACCTAATTTATTCTCTCAGTGAAAATTACTATTCGACATTGTATAGATTTTTTTATTGGTTCAACAGGATATGATTCTATTACATCATACTGAATGGCGCTCTAGAGGCCTACAGAATGTTAAAATAATTGCTAACTCTGAATGTATTCATAGATGTTCCAAAAGAGCCATATAAAGTAGAGAACTCAGTTTTTCTTTTTCTGATTCGAATATATATAGACCTTTGTTATTTCTACTTAAGGGTATTTTAAACCACAATTTTATGAAACTGCTTCATGGATTACATATATAAATTGTTTATCATCAGAGGAAAAATACCACACTCTTATTAATTAATTTGAACTTTACATGCAGATTAATGTGAAAATAAAAGTAAATCAATATAAAAATAGATTTAATAGCTATCAAAGTCAAGTTCCACATAGTAAAGAGATAATTAAAATTGTCATGCTAGTAAATAATGTATGGACATTATTTATGTATGCTAGTAAATAATGTATAGATATGCTGAGTTCCTATGTTTGTATGCAGTAGATTTTTAAAAAAAATAGGTTATAAACAAATGTTCTTGTCATTAAGAGAAATGGAATTTAGATTCAAGCACATGTTATATTCTTCACTTCTTTAAAAAGCAGTTTATATTTCAAAGTGGAATTGGAAAATTACAATAGAAAGACTGTTTCTCTATATCTAATTGTAGCTCACCATGGTGGATGATAATGCAGCCAGCAACTGCATTCTTATAGCAGTCTGATATTTTTGATATGGTGAAAAATATACTAGGTCATTTGTTTCATGGTCTTGACTTATTTAGCAATGTAAACTTAAAGGTGTAAATATTAAAAGGTAATAAAGTATTATTATTTTATATGATAAAAAGTCAAAAACTTAGTGGGTCTTATTCCTGGATCAACATTTGAGGGTGATATTTACATTGAAAGGAAATATAAGTTATAAAAAACAAAGGATTCTGTTCTGGTTTTTCATGTCCATGGGATACATATTATCAACCTTTAATTGACTTTTTTTTCAGTGTAATTTCTTTCCTTGGAAGATAGTTACTATCGAGTTTATTCAGTGGAAAAACATAGCAAATGTAACTTTCTACTTAGCTACAGGACAATTACAAATGGCAACTAGTTCATATTTTGGAGACATATTTAGTATGTCACTGATTTAGAGTTATATTTACATTGTATTGCTTACTACAAAAATCTAAATTTAAGTTTACTCAGTAATTTTCAAATGTTAATTTGATGTAAAATCAATAGTGTTGATTTAAAGCAAACTAAAGTTATTGGTATAGCACAACAAGTAATGAAGCCCATTTTTGCCATTCCAAATTAGGGAAAAAAGTATACTTCTATTGTGGAATAAGAGGATATATTTTGTACTGTATATATTAATCCAAACCTCTTTTCGTAACAATACAAGCATATTTTAAAAAGCATGCACATACTATGTTAACTGGTTGAAGATAAGAATAAAATAATGAAAAATAACTGTGCCTCAGCATGGTTTATAAATAAGATATTTTGATTAATACAAAGAGCCATATATATACTCTACAAGCACTTTTAAACTAAAAAGTTCTCAAGAGACATCTCAGCCCGATTCCTTATTTTACTAATGAGAAAACTAAAATCCACAGGGTTATGTGACTGGCATAAGATAATCACAGACATAGCAAACCTGCATAATAATTTAGAACATTGTTATGACGTTTGATACCTCTCTGCTCTGGTTAATTCTTCTTTTCTTCTCCACCCACAAGGACTTTTTATAATCATAATGATGGCCTACAGAAAATACTATTTTGTGGATTCTAATGACTATAAATTGGCACATAGTTTTCGCTATAAGAATACATAGAAGGAGTTATTCAGCAAGAAAAATACCTCGATGGCATTGCACACTCCACATTTCCAATAGGAAAATTTACAGGACTGATCTTCATAATACACTCATTTAAGGACAGCTCACAAATAAACACAGCTCAAGCTTTCCTTGCTGTTTGGTGCAAAAAGTTTATCAACTTCAGTCAGTCCATTTTTTCAGAGAATCTCAGCTCATCAGATATTTTCACTACCTTTTACATATATGTTAATCTTATTTACGTGATTGCAGAGAATATTAAAGTCAGAGTTACAGTTACAACGTCGTCACTTAAAATTCTTGTTTAATGTGAAGAAAGAAGTAAAATTTAAAACACTGCATATATATATGATTCTTTTATTAGCTTTTATTTCTTGAGTTGTTAGTCTTAATTGTCACCTATTTAAATGAGCTTAGCTAGAGAGAGAAGAGCAAATATTTAGGATGGCAGTTATCACCCTCATGAATTAAAAGTAACGATATAATAAAATCACTTAGTATGCTGACATTTAAATTTTCAAACAGTCCACATTCTTGGATATATCAATTAAAAATTAGAAATCAGTCATTTTCAAACATTGAATAATTTTAGTCCTATTAGACTGGTATCAGATCCACCATACCTAGACTTAAGAAGAATTATCACAATTTTATTCTGTATACTTCTGAATTGAACATTTACGTAATATTTTCTCATGCTCCAAATAGTGTCATACCAGTCTTTTCAGTCTTTCATGTTTGGTGAAGTGGGAGCGGTTAAAGAAGTTGCCTTATGTTCCATTTCATTCTGAATTTCTAATATTAAGGAAGAAAAAAGGCAGGTAGACTGGACCAGTCTCTGTAAACATTCTGACAACTGTAATGCCGAGCATTCCCAAATAATTATTTTTTCAAGGAGGAAGCCCTTATCTATGGAAGGTTTTGAGCAAGATATCTCTTTTTTAGGTTGCCTATGGTAAACGCTCTTAGCTTCTCTAGATTTGTGATCTTGGCTCCCTGGAAGTTAACTCATAAGCTGAGTAATCATTAAAGTATTGAATGGAGATGTTTCACAACCTAAATGCGCCCTTCTGTATGAGGCAGTAACTGCATGGCTTATTAGACACCCTCCCTATAAGTCTAGGTCAAGGAGCTCAGTGTGATATAAGAAGGGACACCTGAGAAACTGTGCAGGCTGTTCTAGACCCCTCCCTGTTTGGTTCCTGCCTCTGTCTTAATCACCTCGTTTTTAAATCCCATTGATGAGGAAGCTATTCCCACCTAGGGTTATGGGGATGGCTGAATATCTGACACCCAACATCAGAGAGATGAGATCAGCAGCAGATTATCAGTCATGTGTATTTGCAGCCCATGGGAGATGGACACCACATGCCATGCAGGCCATGTGGGGGTTGTACCTGGGAACAGAGTGAATAGAGTCAGGCTAAGTGAGAGACGTGCCTTATAGTATCAAGAGAGTGAAGTGTCCCTTGGTTCCCACAGGAGGATGTGCGATTGTTTGAATAATTCTGTGGGTGGCAGGGAGCTGAAGCCCCATGTGCTCAGTGATAAGAGGAGACTGCACCTGGTTCCTGAAACAGGGAGGACTTTTCACTAGGCGACTTCATCCATGGGAGCAGAGTTCCTAGGGGAACTTGTGGTTAGACCTTTTGAGAACCTGGTTTTCCTCAGAAGTCAAGGCATACATAATACTGCGCTTTTAATTTCAGGCCTTATACCACCGTTTCTGGATGGTTTGTTTCCTAAAATTATTGGTAAAGTCAGGCTCTAGGTAAGACTGATATTTGCATAAAATCTGATTTAACCGTCTGATCCTAATCACCACATGGATTGTGTTAATTATTCACCTGAGTCCAGTCAACAACGTGCAAAACCTCATGCAACATTCTTTCTTCCCGCTATGAACCTACAGTTTACCAGGTCGCTTACTTAGTAGTCTGGCCTATATTATATCTGCTATATCATCCGTATTTGTGTATCATACAAAACGAATCTAGAGAATGGCAAGTGGCTTCTTAAACTTTCAAATGTAAATGTTTTAATGTTGAGGCAGGGGAGATTTTTTTCCCTTGGTATTGTGCTTGTATAATAAAGATAATTATTTCCCTCAAATCATATTACAAGGTTTTCCTATGTTGCAGAAGACTAGGTGGAAATATAACTGTGCTCACTCACTCTCCATAGTGTTCGACTCTGAGCACAACTGGTTTAACAAACCCTCTCGTTAACCTCTACTCCAAATTTAGGTGTGCCGTGTCCATCTATTACAGGGGTGCTATTGGTTGACCAAAAATAAAGTATATTTACTAATGCTAAAATTAACAATCAAAAAGAAAATTTAGTAATTATTACAACAAAACCCAGTGAGAGACCTAGAAGCATATTCGATGGGTACAGCAGAATAGGGATTTCTATTCATTCTTCAGGTGAGGGTTTGTCAACAATGTTTAAGGTAAAACATGGCACAGATTCATTTAAAATCATGCTACAAAGGAAGTATTTGAATTCAAGGCCGTGAGATGACTAGAGAATACATTGTTTCCTCCTTTTTTAACGACCAATGTAGATGCATTCTGGACTTGTCCAAATACTGCTCGGCATGGTTGTAGAGCCTCCTGTATCGCTCCCACGACTTTCCATTGATGATTCTAGATCACCTCATCTCTGCTTTTACAGTTTGTGCTACTCATTCTCTTCTTATTCTGTTTGTTTTATCTTGTTTTGTATATTCTTTCTAAATTAAAAGAATAAATATATGTTTTAAAACAAATTGTATTTTATACTTTGACCACAGTGAATATCACTATAGACTGAGGTCTTTTTATCCTTGATACTGTTAATGTTTTTGGAAGATAATTTATTGTTGGACATTGGTAGGGAGAGGCTGCCCTGTTAATTATAGAATCTTCAGCATCCCTGGCCTACTCCTGTTAATAGTACATCAAACTCCTCCTGTTGTGACAACTAAAATTGACTTCAGACATGAAGAAATGTCTCCTGGAGGGCATAAAGTCACTGTGTCATCTTAATCATGCTTATTCAGAGATGTACATAGCGGGACATAATATGTGGAGAGTGTAGAACTGTGCTCTATGTAGTGGTTCAAACAGTTTCTTGAGTGGGCAGTGTCATTAAATTGATTTGACTGATTTCTTATGGCTTTAGATTGAACTGATCAAATCAGAGCTATTTGGATAACTCCACACAGCTTCAGTTTGGTTCAGATGATTCACTTCATAATAATCTTGACTACAATATTTTTTTGTATAGGAAATATGATTCATTTTCGGGGTGGAGGGGAAGTATAGACTAGGAATGCTCTTGACTGTGATTATTTCCCACAATATACTGGGATCGCATTTCAGAACTAAGTATATTACTTTTTCTTTTTCCATGCTTACTTTTCAGTGGAGAGAGTGATTTGGTTAACTAAACTACTATTAGTTTAATTTAATTCTCACTAGTTCGAATCAGAAATATATCTGCTATGAAACATTGGATCTGGAAGCTAAGAAGTACCTAACATTTGTTGAGTGTTTCTGGCTCATATCTATAATAACTTCACAATCCTACAAAATAGGTGGTGATATCCCCATTTTGCAAATGAGAATACCAAAGTTTGAAGAGGTAAGGTAACTTACCCATGTATCACACACTGTCAGACTAAATTTTGATCTTTTTACCAAAGCATGTTACCTCCTAAAGACAGCACCAGACGAGAGTGTAACAGATCTACAGTCAGGATAGTAATAATAATTATCGTTATTTATATAATTAAGAGTATGCAGCATATCTAGAGCATTGTGCTAAGTGCCTTATTTAATCTTCTTAATACTGCTACAAGTTAGGAACTATAATTGTCTCCATTTTACCAATGAGAAAACTAAAGACTAAATAAATTTTTGTTTACTCATTCAACCAGTGAGTATAAAACCAGGATAACGATGTATTTGTTTGTTTGTTAGCTAGTGTATTCATTGCCTATTCCCAAAAGCTTCCAAAAGAACAATTGGTAAAAAATGTGGATATTTATGTCCCTGACTAGAGTACAATATACCTAAAATAAAAATGTTCACAAAAGTAGTAATTTGAAAGTTGTGACACAAAAAAAGTTGAATAAACTGTGCCGTACAGCCATTACAAAACCTTTAAATAATTTTTAATGACAATAAAACATGGTCACAATATGGTAGTAGATGAAGAAAAGCAGAATATAAAAATGTTTATACAAAGCAATATCTCTTTCACTTACTAGTTGGTTAAAAAATATAAAAATTGCATCAAATTATTAACTATATTTATGTCTGAGATGTGATATTATGGTTAACTTTTATGTACTTTCCTGCATTTAAAAATTACTATAATCAGAATATAATTTAAAATGTATGCAAGATTTTGATCTCAAATTACAAATCAGATGTGTGTTAAAGTTCTCATCCTTTCATCAACACTTTTAATTTCAAGGTCCCATCTCAATGGCCTTTGGGGAAATTTAATCTTAGTCAATTTTGGTTTCATACTATTTTAGGATCTTTTTCAGTGTTATTATGTACACACTTACCTATCCACAGAGGCTGGCCAGACTTACCCCTGTTCACATCCACTCCTCTCTCAAGCTTAATGACTCTCTGTTGCTTCTCTGGCACTCCTGGGCTCTTGAAACAGTTGGGAACCAGTTAGATGCTCCACCTATAAATCATTACCCCAAAAGAGCGACCAGTTACTGTATTTAAAGGAACATATAAAGCCAGCTGAATTAACTAGTTTACTTAGTGTTCGGATGCTAATAATTCAAAACCCACTCTTTATGATATGTATAAAATTAATAATGCCATAAAAAGTACCTAAAATCTATATTGTAAATGATATACAAAAAGAAGCAGTGTAATATTTCTGTACTACAATTTATATTTCAAAATATATATTTGATTATATAAAGTAATTTACAAAAATATACTTGTAAAGAAAAACAATGTAAAAAATATGTTTTAAAATCAGATAGGGGAAAAAATATATCTTGCTTAACTTTATATAACATCAATTTTCAATTTAAATAATTTGTGTTTTCATCAGTCTCTAATATTGCCTAGAGCCATGGGTGATTTTGTATGTCATTAACATAGTCAGAATTCATTTGCAAAAATTTGCTTCACAATGTCACTTTTTAGTTTTGAGCACAATATGCATGTATAGGGATTATTTGTATTAAGCATATTTTGAAGTGTCACATTTTCCTTTATGATATGCATTATGATTTAATGAAAGGAGATGGCTCTTTGGGTTTAAATCTTAAGTAAATGCCATGTTTATTTAATGGGCGATTTGCAATGGTTGCTTAAGCTTTTCAGTCCCCTTTCTGCCACCTCAAAATGGGAGTAATAATGCTTACTCCATATATTTGTCATGGAGATTAAATGAGATAACAAATATAATGTGCTTAGTACAGTGACTGGCTTAAGGTGAGCACTCATAAATATTAGCCATTATTGTTGTTGCTGGTGTTCACATTTTGTAGTTCTCTTTCGTAGCATTTAGGATCATTTAGTAATTGTTTATTCATTTCCATTTAGTCTCATCTCTGAAATGAATATAGAATCTTCTCTTTTCCTCATAA
>NW_006442110.1:3662930-3670493 GCF_000325575.1 Pteropus alecto | reverse complement strand
ATTAAGCATAAAAAATGAGGTCTGAATGCTCAGAGTTAACAGTCATTTTATTAAAAAAAGTTGCCTCCATATCAAAATATAATTTTCAGACTTAAAAGAGATTCTCTGAAGTGACTGACATCAAAGAAGAGCAGAAAACAGGACTCATGAAGCCAGAAAATGTTTAGAGGTGAAAGATCTCTTAGGTATTTTCTCATCCAGCTCCTAGGTGTGCAGAGGAGGAACTCTTTCTGAGGCCACCCCTCAAGAAGCTAGTAGTGAAACCATACTGAATCTGGTTTTAGTATTTAGTCCAGTCTTCTTCTTTGTATTATATCAAAGGTAACGTGTATTTATTTCTGTTAGAATTCAGTCAGTCACTTGGTGTTGAGCTTGAACATTCTACCTTCACTGCGTTAGGTAGTACTGAAATATTTTTGAAAGAATGAGTCCCTGTTTTATCTATCAAATACATAGAAAGTTTGTAAGAAATAACTAATTTCTCAGCAGTTTACACTAGAGGATAATTATGCATCCATAGATATGAGACACAGTTGGTGTCCTTTACCCACATGGATATTTTATTGACACTTAGTTAAGAGTGAGGAGCCAATGAAAATCTCAGTTTTTGTAGAAAGTGGAAGGATTGTTATAGGCCAAGGAAGTTTAGAAGGGTTATATTGAGCCCAGTGATGTAGATAAGATTCATGCTTAAAGTACGTTTTAATAATGAACTGAATCATACAGTAATCATGAGAGGCAAAAAACATCTAATAATTAATGTTCAGTTGACCAAAGGAAATTAAACCCAGGTTATTTGCAAAAAATATCTTAAGCTCAGTAAATCTATGCCATCAAATCATTATGACAATTATATTTATTGAGTCACATTTTGATTTTTCAAATTGTCTGATCATTAACCTCATAGGACAGTGGAGATATGTAATTTGGCTAATAATTACAGTAATTGTTGACAAAGAAATATGTAAATAGTGAGAAGCGAGAGATGGAAAGAAAAAAAGAAGGAAACATTAAAATTAATACAAAGTGTATATTTGTTAATACTGTTCTCAATCTTTAGCAAAATTTTTTAATGATTTTATATATAGCACTTAAGCCTTTTGAAAAATTATGTTAAACAATACTAATATTCTTTATATTAAAATGCTGACTTACCATCAACATGCTATTTAGTGTGTCATTTTAATCTTGAAATTTGGATTCTTTTTAGTAATAATGTATTGAGTGAGCATTAATGGATTATTAAAATTCCAATGTCAACTAAATTGATACATCAGCATTCTCATAACAAATAGTTCATAAAATTATTCTGTCCATTAAGAAAAAGAAGAAATACACACAAACGGACAGACATATACACAGCATACTGCTGGGCAGTCTGTATTCTACCATAAAAACCTCTCCACTTTATAACAAGAGGCTATTTGTTGTTAAAAGTGTAGCATTTTAACTGCTAAATGATGTGGAAGAATTCTCTGATTGATTGCACCATTCTGTATAGATTTGACATTTTCCCTGTGATTTGTGTGGTATTCTTCACAGAAGGTGTTGCTTGGGCTCTCTTGAGTGCACATGTGCCACCTTTCCCTCTGCTCCTCCTCTCTTACCCATCTCCAGGCACGAGTGCTTATATTTTTTCATAAATAGTGACAAAAAATTAATTAATCAGAGAGGAGCATATTAAATGTCAAACTATCTCTAAATGAAGAAAAATTATAAAGAAAGGAGGTCGGTAGCAAATGGAAAATTATTCCCATCTTCAACGCATTTATATCTAACAAATTCTTTCTTAGAAATTGTTGAAATATTTGCATTTGACTGGCTTATTTTAATCTAGGAGAAGAACAAAAAAAAAAGTGTATAACTTCAACTCTTTAAATCCCACATCAGTTTTGCAAAATTTCAAGAGCTACATTCTTTATAAAGTAAGCCTATGAAAATGTTTAATCTGCCCAAATGGAAAATAAAATACTGGACCCTTGAATTTTTATAATTAAGTAATCTGGCCTGTAGAACTTTTCTTCTCATTTCTCCTTCCTATAGATAGTCTCGTAGATGATATTTAATGTAAAGGCACGAAAGGAAAAGAAACTGTTATAGTTCTTAAACTCCAGTAGTTCTCTTATTAGCCATGAAGGCTTGGATAAGTCATTGATCCTTTCCGAAATCGCTTTTCTATTTGTAACTTGAAAACAAAGTATCTATTCTTTAATATTGTAAGTTTTAATTGAAGAGTTTAATAGAAAATACCTTATACACAGTAATTGTTAAATAAATGGCAGCCGTTTGAATTTTCATTTAGAAAACAATTTCTGTTTTAAGTCAAGAAATATATTGGTTAAGAATGAGATCAAATTGAAGATAAACAGGATCGAAATATGAGCCTATTAATTTCAACTAAAAAAGTTAAAGAATTATCAGTCATACACAATTTAAGATGCTGTTTCTCAAGTTTTATTTAAAAATCAGGTAAATCCAAAGTGGCTGCAATTTATTGATTGCAAACTAGCTGGTTAGTGGCAGGCACAGAATTGAACCCGCAAGTCTGTCGTGTAGATAAATATCACCCTTACATCACTTTTATGTTCATTTTGCCCCTTATTAATATAATTTCATGAGGGATTAGTTATGCTTTATTAATATACTCCAAGTATATTATCAATTTCTTGAAGATGTGAGCTGTTTCTTATACAGCATTTCTCTTGCTCTCAGCAACTAAAAACGTACCTTGCACATACCAGGTACTTAGTTTTAAGTTGATTTGTTTAAAGGTGGAAATTATTAGAAATGTATTTCCAATTTTACTTAGCTTTTAGTGGATATTAACATCAGGAATCTTTTAAAAAATGGAGAAAGTGATCATAATCCTGACTCCTATTTGTCATATCTATCTACTTCCCAAACTCTAACGCAAAATTAAGGCGGGAAAGGTAGTTTTGTAGGGGAGCACATTACACGTTAATTTAGAGGTCTAAGAGCCGAACTTTGGCACCTGCCACTTAAACCTGGTGTACAGGGGCTCTAAGGCAACAAAGGTCACACTGACCTATTATTTGAGTAGAAGAAAGAAAAAAAATCTCAGTGATCCATAACTGTTCTTCAAACTGAACTCTTCAAGATGTCTGTAGATATCTATAGCAAATCATTGCCAGTTCTTAGATTATCCATTCAGTTCTGTTACTAGGACAACCAAGAGATTAGAGAATCTCACTTCTAGTTGGCACAATTACAGTGAATACAGGTAACAACAGGTTGCTGCCTCTCAGTGCTCATGATCAGTTGAAGTTACTTATACATGGGCTTTCCTTATTTTAAAACTAAACAGCCTATCATGTTGAATTTGTTTTTGCCTTGCTGTTATGTTCAGTAAAATTTAACCTATGTCTGACATACTGGATTTTATAAATTTAACTTAAACGTTATAGAGATTCCGGGTTTCCTCAAGTTCTTTCTGTGATCAGTCCCAATTAAACACTCATAACTGCATGTGTTCTCAGACTCTAGCTAGTTTTTCTTACTGAGAAACTGAATTTGAGCAGAATTTGTAACCCGATACTAATGGAAGAAAAGTCAAGTTGAATAGTATTGACATAAATAGTTTGAGATAAATAGTTTCACTTATCCTAACATCAACCATAGTGAGTACTCACTTCCTTTTTTCTTTAGAAGCCCACATATTAGAACAGATCTGTTGGGGGCCAAGAACTGTATATTACTTTATAAAGAATGGTATTTTATTACAATTGTTTTTTACATTATGCTACAATATTTATAATGTAACATCGACAATAAAAAAAAAGTCCCTCCTACATAATTTATGTGTTCACAAAAAGGGGATAATCTAAACTGTCTCTAGACTATAAGTGTTAGATCCAGCAGGTACTGTGTCACTTTGGGAAAATTACTTAGTCTTTGAACTTCAGTTTCCTCATCCTTAAAGATGAAAAAGCAAAGGCAAAAACAAACAAATTCTTCATTGGTAAAAAGAGACTAATTGAAACAAGCATTTTATTTTATTTTTAACTTAGCTGCCTAAAATAACTAACTTCTTTTTCCAGTTTTATTAAAGTTTAATTGATAAATAACAATTATGTATATTTAAGGTATACAACTTGATGTTTTGATATATGTATACATTGTGAAATGATCATCACAGTCAAGCTAATTAACATATATTTTAAATACATTGTGGAGTCTTCCCAGCTCAATACCAAGCTCATTCAGTGCCCTTGATATACTTTAGGTTCTTGTCCTTTTGCATTCTGTATTAGTTTCGTATGCTGCATAAAAAATTACCACAAACTTAGTGGTTTAAAGCAATATACATTTATTATTTTACCTTTACCATGGATCAGATGGCTAGGTATGGCTTAACTGGGTTCTTTGCTCAGAGTCCCACAGCACTGCAATCAACACAAAGGTGGAACTCCAGGGTGTTTAAAGGACTTCACATTTGTCATTAAAATGAAAGAGTCATATAGTCTTGGCGGAGACAGTAGAAAGCAAGGATGCAAGGCCGAGGAGGATGATTAGGGCTCCATGCTTTCATAGTCTTCCTAGAGCCAGGATTATGTGTAAGATGACTTTAACTGGCCTGTACCCATTTCTCTGGAATATACTTTTATTGGGGGCTGAAGGCATAAGGAATTATGAGAGGAGTCTCATTTAATAAAGCTTTACATCAGAACACAATTTAAAACTAAATAACCAGTAGCTCTGTTTTCAAAAGAAACTAAATTTATCCCTGGCCCTGTCTGTGTCTCTGTGTGTTTCCCATTCCCAGGCCCTGGGTATATGGTTCAGCCTCTTTTCTCCCAGGGCCTCATTATATCTCCCTACATGTCTTCATCTTTCTGCGACTCCTGATATGCCTCTTCCAGCTGTTCCACCATAGCCACGCTCCTTTCATTTTCCTAAGTAAAGCAATTCAACCCAGCCTTCTAACTGATACTCTGGGGCCTATCATTTCATCTACAAATGGTTTAGCAAAGTGTTTAAATTTTCTCTATACACGTGAAAAAATTCCCAGCAGCCTTTTAAAATAGTGGATTCTCCTTCTTTCTAACAAGTGAATAGGTCATATGGTCAAAGTTATATAGCTAACAGGTAGAAAGAAGACGATCATGAATAAAGGATGTATACATTCCTGCAACCATGCTCAGTGGCTGCAACAGCAGGACTCCCCTGTGCATCATTCAACAAGCAGGGGGTGCATCCCTCTATTATACTATTTATATTATGTTTTAACTATCTCTCTACATGACTGCAGTCCCCAAATATGTAATGAGTTCCTGATGGCAGAACACATTTCATATCAATTTTTGTAACCCCAGGCTCTAGTATGCTGTCTGGCACCTAATTATAGCAATCAATAAATGCTTAATAGAGTCATCATTCATTTAACAAATATTTGTAGTCCATATATGAGAAAGTAACAGTTAAAATGAGATCTGAAAAATGAGAAAGAATGGGACATGAAAAAGAAGGCAAGGGTAGTTAAGGCTAAGGGAGCAACAGGGAATGAATTATAACCAGTAGGTTAATGAAAAATACTGATCTGTGCAGTACTAGACAGGACTGAAAATACTTTGTTTCAGATCATTCTTAGGAGTTCTGGCCATTTGTACCAACAATTTTTGTTTGGTCACAATGATATTTGTTCATTCACTAGAAATTGCTAGAACCAACCGTGTACTAGGGGCTGAGGATGTTGTCATGTTGGGGAGGTTTTAGGGAGGAAAACCCGTCTCTGCCTTCTTGGAAGAGACTGCCAATGAGGAACCGCACGGTGGAGGTAGTGTTACGACTGTGCTCTTTCTGGACAGTGCTGGTGCGCTCGGGAACAGATGCCAGTGGAGATGTGACTTCATTAGGAAGCAGCAGTATGCTTGGACTTTGGAGGTGGTTAAAGGTAGGAGCAAGGTGATGTTCCAGGTAGATAAAAGAGCATACACAATATCCTGGGGACAGAAATGGAAGGCTGATGGGGCTGCTGCACAGGAAGTGTTTGATATGAAATGAGGCTGGAGAGTTTGGGAGATCTTGACACATGATTTTTATATGCCATGTTACTGATTATTATTTTTTTTTTTACATTAGAAGCCCAAAGGGATGCCACTGAAATATCTGAAGCTAAAAGTTTATGTGTATTGAGAGTGATGGGGATAGGAGAAGCATAGCATCATCATAACTGCTTTGCGTTTACCTTGCTCTGACTGCAGTGTAGAGAAGTTTGAGAGCAGCTGCAGAAGCCTCGGGAACAGCCATGGCTGGAGTCCAGGTGAAAGATAGCAGCTTAGACTGGGATGGTAGTGGCTGAGTGGGAATAAGTAGAAGGATGTAAGAGATATTAGAAGGTAAATTTTACAGGACTTTGCGATGTATTTAATATGGCTGTTGTGGGGGAAACAACAACAACAACAACAAACTAAGAATGACTCCTTTGTGTCTGTCTGGCCCTACTAGCTATTGGGCAATGTTATGCATAGGAGTAGGGACTGATGGTAGAGGAGCAAGTTCAAAGGCAGTATCATGAGTTTACTTTGTAAAATGTTGAATTTGAAGTATATTTACAGAATCCACAAGGTGGATAGCTGAATAGTGGGTAACTGGATAATAAAGGACTAAGGAACTCAGTGTCAGTAGGGCTAGAGATAAATTTGAGATTTAGCTATGCATAGGAAGAAAATCGAAGCTATAGTTGGATATGGTTACCTAGGTTGTGATTATGGTGTGACAAGAGCAGAGCATCGAAGACTGATCCTTAAGAACTCCAAAGTCTAATGGCTGAGTAATGGGAACGTAAACTAAAACGGACACAAAGAATGAATGGCAGGTAAGTCAGGGGATATCTGGAAAGAAGTGTGTAACAAAAATCATGTTGGGAAGATGAGCATCAGTCATGAATGCTGCTAAGAGATCATGGAAGATGAGCACTAAAAAGTTGTCCATTCAAGTCGATGATGACTTTATCATGAATTTTTATTGAAGTAATGGGAATTGAAACCAGTGTGACATGGATTAAGGAATGTGTGAGAGTTTAGGAGATTGAATCAGAAAGCATAGAGTGGCATTTCTTATTTAAACATAGCATTATATAATAGAATAAACACCAGGCAGTTAATTTGTTCCCTTAGAGAAGTTTGCTTTTGGAATCAAGGTGGTGAATTACATTACCTTTTATTATTTCTTAGTTTTTGATGATTTCATAGCTATTCCATTAAGTAGAATTTACTTTGTTGTATTCACCCTGGATGAAGAACCTAAGATAGGATCCAAAATTTTCAGTGGCCTCTCCCCAAAACCAACATATCTAAGTCATTCTGCTTCTCTTCTTTCATTATTTCTGAAGATCTCCATCTGCTCTTCCATTTATCATCTGCTTGATATTCTTGGACAGTGTACTCGCTTGGGCTAACCTGTGGGTTTAAATAGGCAAGTCATAACATCCCCTTTTCCCCTTTACAGATGATGAGTATCATTTTTCCAAAAAAAATTTGCTCATTTTCTCCTATCTGCGTATGGCACTGCTACAAACCCATCTTTTCCTTATCCCACATTTTT
>NW_006442110.1:3616792-3662904 GCF_000325575.1 Pteropus alecto | reverse complement strand
CCCTACACACTGGATGGTCAATTGACATTAAAAAATATATCGACAGCAGTCTCATGCATTGATTAGTATTTCTTCGTGTTCATAATTTAAGAACCCTTTTAAAAATGTAGGAAATTGGCTTTTTTATCCTTATTTTTAAATACCTTTTATGGTAACTTTTATGAATAGAATGATAGGAATAAATAGAAATGTGCCAATGAAACTGGATAGCTCAAAATATAAATTGAATTAAAAATCAAAATTGTTCTTTATATTATAATTCCTTAAAAAAATTTTTATCATAGATCAGGAAGTTTGTGTTTTATCTTATTTTTTAGTGAATATCTATTGTAAGTGAGATTATAGTCAAGAATTCTGAGGCCTGAAAGTGTGAGATTTCAAGGTTTGGACTATTCTAATAGCTGTGCATGGCACATCTAAAGATGTTTTGTTTCTTCTGAAGCATTTTTTTTTCCTTATATCTGAAGGCACTACATTTATAACCAGGCTATTTGGGAGCATATACTGTGGATGTGCATTAAATTGAGATTGAAATTTTAGGAAATTGTCAAATGCTTTAAATTTACACAATAGCATTGTTTTCTAATTGTTGAATATAGGCAAATTTTAAAAATATCCTTCACAATTATGCAACTTTAGAGTTGGCTATAGTGGAAATTGTAAAACATAGGAATAAAGTCCACTTATAAATCTTATTTTAAATGTAAATGTTCCATTTGCCGAAATTGATCTGTGTTTTCTGTAGGTAAACAATTGTCCATTTGGCTGAAATTACTGGGCAAGAAGTATTATTATCCAGTTCTTATACCATGTGTCAATTTAACCTAAGGTCTGTGTTCTCTTCACTGCCACATTGCTTCAACTCCCATTGCTTTTATAAACACATTTATCAGAAACTTTAAAATTCTCATGGCAGATGGTAGCATGAAGCACAGACCAGATTATAATGTATTTCACTTCCCCAGCTCCACCAAGCACAAAAGCTTTATCACTAAGATTTCTGGCACTTCTTGCCTTTATGAATACTATCGTGAGAATTAGTAAGATCATGTCCATACAACTCTCTAGACTAACAATAATAGTAGTCTATAAATGTATGAAATATCATAACATTTTTAACATGATCTAGTTAAGTGAATAGATTTCTGAGTGGAATCAGTTGTGACTTTCAAAGCGATTTTGAATCTGCTACATTTGTAATGATGAAAAAGTATGTGATTTTTAATAATGAAAAATTAATCTCAACCGAAGAGTTTTGGATGTTGCTGTTCCCTGTCAGTGTAAATTTTATTTACATTATGGGGAATGCCAATGGATAATATACATTATTCAGACTGTTTATATTTTTCACTTTAATAGAAGTTTTGGCTTTACTACAGAAAAGGATGCAAGATTTATAATTTAAAAACAACAACAAGAAGAAAAGCACTGTCAAGTTCATATTCACTGTTTGCATTTTAAAATAGCTAGTTCTCTTCTAATGGCAGATATTCCAAACGTATAGCAATAACCCATCAGCTAGCAAATAAAGGACATCATATTAGTTTCCTGAGTTTCTTTAAAAAACACAAATGTTTCTTTTCCTTCCACTGATTCTTCTGGCATTAAAGGTTTGTTTTAATCGAATTACTTAGAAAATATTTTTATATTGAGCTTCTTAAAATAACAAAACTACTTTCAATTGGAGAAAATAGAGTATTTACTTAAATAATATTTTTGTTTTCCATCTTGGTAATATTGTTTCTATAGTTCATATTTTAATCTCTCTCTCTCTCTTTTTAAATGAAGCAACCCAGTTGTTTTAAAAGATTGATTTTCCTTTGTTTCCTTATAAAGGTAACCTACATTTGCATCTTTACTTGTATAATGACAGGTGGTCTTAATTCCTTTCCCTTTGGTGTTTGCAGCTAGCAAACGCAGTTAGGTTTAACTGTACATGCATTTTTTTTAATTTGCACATATTATTTAGTGAGAACAAAAGATGGGCTGTTTATAATTATTTCCCCCTAACTTCACAAAAAGAAAAGACTCAGAGCAACAGGGGTGATAGGCAATTCAATATTCTTAGGCTGAAGCAAAATCCCCATACTCCCTGAACGTTAATCTAATAACAAAATATTTTCTAGCTCTTTCTTTAGTCCTTTGGCATTATTGTCAGTGGATGCATATTAAATACATATTTGTCTGCAGTTTCCATGTTGGCTGCTATCTAGATCAGTGGCGATCAGTGTGGTGATCAGTGTAGTGGTTCAGCATAAAAGTACTCTGGAGCCCTCCAGTAGTTTCAACTCCCAGCCCTGCCATTTCGTAGCTGCCTTGTCAAGTTACTTGTGCCCTCTCTTTGTTCTCTCACTTTAAAATGGGAAAAATAAATAATAGTACCAATATTATAGGGTTATTATCAGGATTGGATAAATTAATATTTATGAAGTTCCTGAAATGCAAAGCAAGTACTATATATCAACTACTATATAAATATACACACACACACACATAATTAAAATATGACTGTAATATACACAGGCTGCAGACAGAGAACTAGGTACAGACAGAAACATATCCATTTATTCATTCCCGATTATTATCCTCTATATCCTTAAGCTACTTGTTACTCACTCACAGAGGATATTAAGTCCCTTATTCCTCTTACCCATGACTGTGGTTTACCTTTCTTCCTGTATTCAAGGAGTACTAAACATTTTAAATGATAGTTATAGTCTTCTCTAGTGTAAACTATATAGTTCGGTAAATCAACCATTTTATCATTAGTGCAGAGTGAATAGATGGCAGTGCTTCTAAGAATTCCCCTCTGCTGCAAAACTACACTCCAAAAGAATTACACTGGTAAGAAAAATAACGCTGTCATTGCTAACTTTGCCAAATCATTGACAGTTCACTTTCTATGAAAGAGTTAAACATGTTGCTGTATCAAATATTACATTACTCATTAATTAAAGTAGAACAGATTCAATATATTTTTTTTATTTAGCAGATTATCCAGAAACTACCATGTCTGCAATTTATATTTATCCTGTAAACTACATATGCATTAAACATTTCCATCTGGAGTTTCGATGATTATTTTTCTCCCATCTCATGCTTGATAAGCTGTTACTGATTAAACAGGGAATTCTGAGGCTGTTGAAAGAACAGATTTTTAAAGCTCTATCACCTTGGTGTTCTTCACTTCTTAGCTGATCTTGCTTGATGGCTGCATGTTCCATTTTGGCTGCAGTCCAGATAGAAGCTATAGATCCCTTGGCCACGATGGTTTAATGCAGACAGCCTTATTTTGTTTCTCCTTCCTTTCTCCCTCAGTAGGGGGGAGGGGGGCAGTCTACTATCTAGTTTAATTTATAATAAGTTTTCTTCTTTACTTGTCTCATTTGGTTTGATGCTAAACCTTAATTTACTCTATGCTATGTCTAATAAAACATAATCAGCATATTTTGATACATAATATTTTCTAAGCATTGTTCTAAAGACTTCACATGTTTTGACTCACTTAATTCTCACTAACTATGCTAGGAGGTAGATGCTATTATTATCCCTATTTAATAGTTGAGGAAACTGAGACCACAGGGAGTTTGATTCACATCCTCAAGATCAAACAACTAGGAAGTGGTAGAGCTCAGTATAAACACAGACCCCCTAAGTCTAGGGCCCTGGCTCCAACCCCAAAACTGTGGGCCTTTCAGAGCTAAGTTTCCATCCCTAAAGTAGCAGGACATGCACTTTGAGATGTAGCTGCAGTAAAAACATATTCAAAAAAGCCACAGCCTTAGCTCTCCTTTATAATGCACATACTGACTTTGGGTTACCTGATGGGAGTCATTTAATGGACAAAAATGTAGTGGAGTCTTATGACAATAATAAAAATAATAATAACATCAAATAGAGCAATAATTAAATAGCTTTTATTTTTTTGAGAATCACCATCTGTTTATCTCTCACATACAATATCTGTTTCCCTGAATTGTTACCTTCTGTGTTATCACCCCCATAGGTATTTTACACATTTTTCAAACTGAGTCTCAAAAAAATGATATTTCTTGTAATGGTCCCAATATTAGTGACAAGTAGAATCAGAATTCAAGTTCTAGTCCATTATTTTGTTATATGCTTTGTTTGTTATTATTGGATTTTAGAGCACATTATCCTTAAAAAAAAAAAAAAAAAAAGCCTTACAGACATAAGATTCACCCAGCTACAAGTCAGATACACCCCTGATCAGCAAGTGACTGATATTGTCACTAGATATCTCCCTAGCCTCTTCTTGTATGTATGAACTTGATTCCTTGGATTTGCACATATTCCAGATATCACCCTGGAGGCAATTAGGTATAAGGGAATGGTGTTTTAAGGTAATCTTCCTTTGAAGAAACTCTGGAATGATTATTTAAGATAACGTTGACCCGTAACAATTAGCTAGATATTTCTACAGCAAAATGTGTTTATTCAGGAACAACAAAGCATTGCAGTTAGGGACCTGTGACATAAAGGCAAGCCAAGCCATGTGCAACTCTGGAGAAACAAAGAAGAACCTCTTTTAAGTACTGAAGGGTAGGTAATGCGCTGTTGTAAAGGAAGAGTCCATTGGAGGAACCAAAAGTCTGAAGTACAGTGATTTTTCATTGGATGAGTTATGGCAGTCTCCCATTGACCGAGATGTTACTGGGCAAGGAGGAATCTTTTCTTCCTCCTGCCGAGCTAGTAGAGTAGTATCACTTTCTGTGGGAGATGCCAGGTACGTCTCTTCCTGTTGGGCTCAGTGGCAAGTCGAGTGACACGTGAGAGTTCTCTCGTCTAGTCTCCTGACTCCATTTTAAATGAGGTTTCTGTTTATTAATTTTCACCATAAACACCTACTAGTTGTTCCAAAGGCACACAGACTTTTTAAAAATTTGCCCCTTAGATCTGGATTATACATCTTGTTCATCTTTGGACTCCCAGCATTTTAAGGATTGTGATCACTAAAGTATAGTGGGTTCAGGTCAATCACATTTTTTGTTGTTGTTGTTTTTGTTGTTTTTAGTTTTGCTGAGGCATTTCATCACTTTTTCCTTGGACTGGGGTGAGATCCACTTTTCAGTTTGCAAGGGCTTACTCTTCTATTGAGAACAGAACAAAATGGGCATACACCATCTGTTCACATCATATTAACCAGAATTTGGCCCCATGGCCATAAATATCTCGCTACAAAGGAGAATTGAAAGATAGTCTCAATTCTGTTGCCATTTGCCCAGCTAAAATTTGGAATTTTTATTGTTAAAATAAGACTTCCTTTGCACTTTTGTTGAATAGCTAGCAGTCTCTGCCACAACATTTATTTCCTCTCCCCTAGAGGAATGGAGTAGATAGGTCATTCCTCCTCCTCTGTACTTTTAAAGAAAACAATTGTCATATTTTTAGAAGAAAATTGAAAATATAGATTTAAGGTTGCCTTAGTCCTGTGTAACAAAACCTGACCCAAACTGGTTCAAAAACAAGGAATTTTAATTTTCCACATGACAAAAGTTCAATGCTGGAGCAGATTTATTAACCTGATGATTTGTAAACCACTCTTGCATCTTTATATGTCCACCTGGTCCTGAGGCTGCCTCCTGGCTCATGTCAAGATAGCCACACACTTTCAATTCTCACATTCATACTCTGCAATATTCAGAAGGACGAAGCCATCTGTTCTGCAGTATCCCTCTTAGGACTCAAGAGACCTTACCTATAAAGCCCTATCAGCACACCTTCTTCATCCACTTTGGCCATAACTGGTTCACATGCCAACCCTTAAATCAAGGAGTGGCAAAGGGAATAGAGTCGGCGGGGTTGACTTGTCTTTTCTGGATTGGCTCTGTTGCTGAGAAAAGAGTCCCTTCCCTTGACTTATAGGGGAGGAAATGGACCCCTGAGTGAAATCAGGGTTCGTTGAACAACAACGTCAAAAGAAGAAATGAATGTTGTCAGGATAGCAGCCAAGAGGGTCTGCTGTAATTCCTAATGTAAATCTCTGCTTCTAGAAGAACAATACTAATGACAAACTGATGTATGAAATATGAAGAATACTAGGTTTTCTTGGTAGTGATTTGAAGAAGCAAACAATATTACAAACTCCCACTCCTACTAAATTTATGCTTTGTAAATTAAATTTAAAGTTATATAAATGCTGTTCTCGACCTCAACAGGCTACTTCATTTTAGGATTAAAAGTAAAGGTTATTGTATATATTTTTTTGAGTATGGGGTTATGGGCTAGCCAGATTGTAGCCATACCATTTAATACTTTAAGTACAGTATATATTGATAAATTATTGATAATTCATTTTCTACTCATTAACTCAGTAGTTTGAGTGCTTATAAAATCAAGCTTACTTTTCTCTAAAAGTTAAGGAAACATTTTGTTTTAATAAATTTCATAATCTCAGGTTGTGTCTTTGATTTAAGAAAAATAATTTGCTGAAGAAAAGTACAATGAAGAAAAACAGCATCTTTAATGACTTTGTTACCCATCTCCTAATATTGTCATCTTCATCTGTAATCCTTTTGTTTGGGCTAGAAAGCATTACCGTAGGTGGTATCTCTCCTGAAAACATACGCTTAATCTTTGGAAGAGCTAGACATACATAAACTCTTTCTATAAATCTAAAGTTTTACTGTTTGCCATTAAGTTAATCCTTTACAGTTAAATGTCGCATATTTTAAAATTCTTTTTATGCCTAATCCTTTCATAAGTGTATTGCGTCTAGTTTTGTCATTCAGAAACTCTTTTATAAGTCATCCCCTGACCAGTGATCCCAAGAAATAAATGATTAATAGCAGTGAGCAAACCATTTGCATCTACAGTCTAGTGTCCTTTGTGGTTCTGTAGAAATTGTGTAGCAACTACATACACACAAAAGCTCAGTAAGTCAAACAGTAATCATGTTTCCCAAATAAATTTGCCTTTAAACCCTGGAGCCCCGTTTCCACATGTTTCCACAACTTGAAATGGTAGGAAATCCAATAAGGCATATCAACAAAAGCAGTTTTCTAGGAAAATTCATTATAATGTTTTCAGTGTTAATACTAATCAATGGCATAAACTCTAAGAAAAATTTAACAGGGATATCATCAAAGGAGCATTTTAATAGGAATGTAATGAAAATACTGAATCATGTTTAAATAGGAGAAAAAGGAGATATCTCTTGGCTTAATGAGTTTTGAAAGAGAAGAGGTTTGAAGAATAAGTACGAATTTAAAGAAATGAGTAAGAAACAAAGAAGAAAATAGATACAGAGAAGCAATAGAGTGAAACTGATAAGAGAAAATAAAAGAATTTAATATTTTTTGTTAGTAATAAAATAACATCTTTTGACTGTGGTCTTTTTGATATATCCACAGAAAATAATTAATCTCAGACTCCCTCCCTTATGTAACTCTATCAAATAGTTTTTGTCTGAAGAAACAACTGATTTCATCTTTAGTAGTATAGATAACTGTTGTCAAAGCAAAGTGCAGGCAAAACCTCAGAAAAGTATACTATAGAGCTTTAAAAAGTTAAAATTAGGGTTAAATCTTGCCTGTGTTGTCCTCTCATACTGGGAATAATTTCGTCCTTGCCTCTTTGTGTTCGGGAGGGATGTTGTCGTTGAGAAGGACTGTAGTTCTGTGTTTGTTTTCACCATTACTAGTGTTGTCAGCCGCCATCTGCGTGGTAGAACTTGAAAGTCTGGAGAACTCTTCTTCCATTCATGTTATCCTTTCACTAACTGTCCTCTGGGGCCTCAAGTTCCCTTTAAGTGCTGCTCCCATTAAATTCTTTAAAACTTTAAGCATCATTAAATGTTAATGTCTTATTGTGAATTATTTTATTTGATACTACTTTGCAGTGTATCTGTTAGCACTGTATCTGTTGAAAGAGTAAGGGGGAGTGGACAGTCACTGAAATGGAAGACAACAAAGAGAAACATTTATTGCCATTTTTTTTTTTAACCGAGGGCCAGCTCTAGCACAGATGGTGTAATTAATATAAAAACAAACAGTCACTGAAATGGAAGACAACAAAGAGAAACATTTATTGCCATTTTTTTTTTTAACCGAGGGCCAGCTCTAGCACAGATGTGTGTAATTAATATAAAAACAATTTGGATACATACATGCATACGTGTGTATTTGTGTAGAGAGAGAGTAGTGAATTTTTATATGCTATATATGTTTATAGGTAATTATTTGTATCTCACACATAGCTTATTCAGCCCTATAAATATTGGCTACTGATCTATTGACATTTTCTATTTTGTTTTTAAGGAATATCTCATTAAATGGATATCACAGAAATAGCATTTTGTCTTCATTACTGAAAGAAAAATTTAAACACAAATTGTATGAGATCTTAACAATGGCCATTTGTGCTTTATTTCGTAGGAAAAACCATCAAAAGGGATATGGTTGTCTGTTTACTACAGTGCAGCAAATTTTTTAAAGCAGAGCTTAGACTGTGCACAAAACTTCTTGTTTGTATGTGTGAACCTCCTTAACCCCAAGACTCAGACTTTCATTCTCATAATTCATATTTCAAAACTTTTCTAAGTTTCAAGAGGAAAATATTTATTGAATTATCAAACAGTTGTTCCAAATTTTGGAAAAAGAATTTCACTTGGATTTTGGAAAATAAAAAGATCTCTATGGAACTGTGAAACTTCAGTAGGAAAAGAGAATATTTCTAACATAAATATTAGAGCTCCATGGTAACTTTCAAAATCAGGAGTTTTGAAACTAGAAAACCAGAAATTAGAGAAGAAAAACACATTTAAAAGTTGCTGTTTTATTTACCTTATATTTTTAAATAAAGAATATTATCTAAATTTTGAAACCACATTATTTACAAGGTAATTCAAGTGTCAAAATACATAGTCACTCTTATAAACAAAAACAGGTTCTAAAATATTGTTTGAAAAAAGTAAGTAATTAAAGTTTTGGTTATTGAGTCTTGAGAGGCTATGTCAGGTCTAAAAGCTACGCTGTCTGTCCTGAAAAGCAAAGCGGCTTTTCCTAGGATGTTATCAGGGCCCAGGTTGTCCATCCAAGATGTGTTTGCTGTGTGGCTCCAAAGGAGCTTGCTTTCTGCCAGGGTCACATGAGAGTACACTACTCCAGCTGTTGCCACTGCAGATGGAGCTGCTTGTCTCCCAACTAACATTATAGCTTCATTGTTCCGGGCCTCCCACTTCAGCATCTTGTACTAGTAACACTTGCTTAGAAGTTTAAAGTAATCAGAGTCCTGACCTTACTTTATTATCTCCACCAATCCCAGGCTTTGCATTTTGCTTTCTGTTTGTCAGTGTCTATAAATGCTCTTTCCACAAGCCTTCCCATGCCGTGTGTGAAAGCTCTGTAAATAGCATCCACCATCACTTACCACAGAGCCACCGGGAAAAACAGTTTTGTCTGGCTTTTCTCATATGTCTTAAACTTTGCACTTTTTCTTTTATTTGAGTTTGATTTAGCTAATATATTCCTAGCCACAGCATTGTAATTTAGCAATTGAGACAGTTTTTTCATCTCAAACTCTTCAAAATCTCATCAAATTTAGTCATAAAATATGAAAATTAGAAGCAGGTCTTTGTTATAAATGTAGACTTTGAATTGCAGTTAACTAAATTTGGTAATTTTAGATATATATAAAAAAATAGATTACATTTAATACATATATTTAAGCAGATGTTATGATAGTGAATTCCTATGTTCAATAAATATTAGTTGCTTTCTAGAAAGCAAATTCATGAACTATAAAGAAATTATGACATATTATGCTGCTGTGAACAGAATCACAGATGAGGCCTTGAGTTCAAGTCTCAATTTGAAAGTCTTTATCTGATGTTATTGGACAAGCCACTGACCCTCACCAGCACCTCAGGTTCCTCCGCTCACAGTGAGAGGCCTGCACTGGAAGACCCCCAGAATGCTCATTTGCCCTGAAATGTTAATTATTACACCGAAGAAGAGAAACAGTAGGCTTATTATTATTTCCTTTTACTTTACTTCTCCATATTTTTCTGCCTTCTTCACTGGTGAGCAAAATAAGCTCCATCAGTGAAAGCAGCAAAAATATGGAACAATAAGTAGAATGGGTCCTAGAGTCGCCAAGCACGGCACTGCAATTTGTCCTAAATCCATTAATGCTATTGTAAAAACATGACCTTGTTCTTTTTCCAGGCCTGTGTCAGTGTTGGCAAGTGGGTATTTTGAATATTTATTATTTCAAATCAATTAAACAAAAACTTAATATATGATAATAAAAAACTCATGTGTATTAGCAGCTTACAATGCACCAGATGCTATCTTAAGTGTTTTACATGTGTTAACTCATTTACTCTTCACAATTCTATAAAGCACGCTACATCATTACCTCCACCTTTTGAGAATCAGAAAAACTGAGGCTTAGAGAAGCATTACACTCATCTATACTCATTTTCCTCAGGATAATTCAAATATTTCTTATATTTTCATTTTTATATATGTGGTAGTTTGAAATGGATCTCTATTTTCCTGTTTAAAGAAATGAATGCAAGGTAAACATAATCAGTTCTCATTATTCGCGGATGTTATGTGCTATAAAGTTGCCATGAACACTGAATTAGAAAATACTGAACCATTGCTCCTGGGGGAAATACGGGGTTGGGTTCCTACAAGCCTCTCTGGTCACTACACTTTTGTCAACCAGTCAATATATATCAGTGCTTTATTCGCGTTTCTGTTTAACAGCACCTTTAGTATATATTGTTGATTCATTAGCACTGAACTCACAGTCAACAGCACTATAACTTATGCCTGAACAAAGCTTATCTAACACTGTGTTTTCTCCATGAGGCGCATAACAGTTTTCTTGTACTTGAGAACACAAGACAGCACTTCAGCACTCCTCCTGGGAGAGAGGCATTTTAAATAATGAAATCATCCATAAAACACAAAAATGCAAAAAATGTGGCACTGAAAAGATCATGAATGGGAACGTTTTCAGAGTGTGAAAGATGAAATAAGAAGGCAGAGCATTGCCATGTTCTACCTTAGCTGAGAACATGAGTACCAGATGTCTCAAATTTTTTGTCCCTCTGCTTATATCCATGAATGATAGCAAAAGTACCATGATTATTGATTTGGGGGGTACAAATAAATTTTAATGAATAAGCATATTTGTAAATACAGACTCTGCCAGTAATGAAAGACTGGCTATGTCTGTTCATTGTAATACTTTTTAAAAGATATAATTTCCTTTTTAGAAAATCTTTTTATATCCAAAATCATAGTAAGTAAAGCTCAGATTCTTGATTTTCCTTCCTTTTCCTTCCTTCCTCCCTCCCTCCCTTCTTTTCATTTGTCTTTTCTTTTCCTCCTTCCCTCCTTCCCTTCCTTCCTTCCTTCCTCCCTCCTTCCTTCTTTGCTTCCTGTCTATTGTAGTTGTATGTAAGTATAGAGTGGTATATCTTTGGATCACAGATCCCATTAAAATTTATTTGATTTTTTTTAAACCATACACTCTCTCTTCATTTAGCACTAACCAACATGTTTTCAAAAGAATTTGCCTGTTGAGAAATAAAATCCCTTGCTGATTACTACACGCTGTAGTAATTCACAGGTAAATTATATCATGGAAAATAAATTTAATTTTTTAGACATTATCCATTTAGTCTTATATTTTTGACAGTATCCAAGTTTAAAGAGATATATAATGCAATAAAAATATCTATGGGCACTAGATAGCAGCCTATACTTAATACAAAATATAAAATCAGCTGTTTAACATTTTAAAATAGGGAGATTTCATTAAAATGTTGTTTTTCTGACCTTTCTTAAAAACTGAATGTTTGAATAATACCAGATTTGCTGTATAGCTTCAGTTTGTGACCGGTGGGTGGAGACTACCTCTTTTATACCCATAATACATCCCAAATACTTCCTGTTGTTTCTCCACCATCAAACAAGTTTCTTAGCCAGTAATTTGGCAGCTTTTCCCTGTTGATTTTTTAATCAAGGAGGATATTGTCGTTTACTTATATCTTTATCAAAAGTGAGAAAATGAAAGGTAGAGTCATGGTTTTTACAAGCCAGTATCCCCGATTTGTATGAACTGTAATCTCCTCTGAGCACTGAAGTTGTAACTTCCAATTTCAGGAGCTTCCAGTTGTTTTAGCCTCATCAGGGTTAGTTCTCTGCACAAGTGGCAGGAGCATTGCTCATTTATGGAAATGAATTAACTCAGCCTGCTCACCAGGGCCTCAGTGGATGTGCAGGTGTCATGACATAATAGCTGACACCCCAGTTCACACTGAATCAGATTCCCTCCAATGCCCAAATCATAGAGCTGTGTTGACGACCCAGCCACAGAATATTGTAAAGTGTTTTACCAGGCAGGACCCAACAGCACTAGAGGAGGGAGAAAAAGACAATGTGTCACAACAGGTGTACATTCTGGGCTTTATGAATTCTGTTTTATGGTTGAGGTAAAAGACTCACCCAAAGGTATATGAAATCAAACCAAAAATAAAGTAAAGCTATAATGT
Source organism: Pteropus alecto (assembly GCF_000325575.1). Classification (NCBI taxonomy): domain Eukaryota; kingdom Metazoa; phylum Chordata; class Mammalia; order Chiroptera; family Pteropodidae; genus Pteropus; species Pteropus alecto. Next base: position 3,650,372 of record NW_006442110.1, on the reverse strand, counting down.
ATTACATTCTGTGCATAAACTGAAAACATACTAAGCATGTGTCCCAATCTCTTGCAAGTAAGAGCAAATCATTTGAACCAACTCATTTGGCTTTAGGAAAGTACAGAAAGTAAGATAGATAAAAATGACAGTCTTTACTAGTCACCTAGTACAGACTGCTATTTGTTGAGTGAACTTTGTAGAAGTTGTATACTATTTGGGTAAATATTGATTTTACATTTTTAGGTTGCCATTTTTTAAGGTATAGATTTGAATACGATATAACGTTAAGATGTGGAATAGCTAAAGAAGTAACAGACTTTTGAGGTTCATGTGTCATGAACCTCAATGAGTGAATTCAAATATTTAGCATATTTCAAAATAAGAATAATTTTTGATATTTTGATATTGTTTTTAGGATAGTTTCAATTTCTTTAAAAGTCCTGATGCTTTTCTAGAGTAGGATTTGTCATACCATTGGAGAGAACTGTGAATGTGATCTCCTGAATTGTGGCTAGGTGTAACCTTTGTCGACACTATTAGATGTCAGCTTTTTTGAGGCGAGATCTTTGCCCTCTCTGCCTCTGCACTTTCTTCCACCCGCTCCGCGCTCCCACATAAACACAGAAGTTATCCTCGCAAGATGCAAATCCGTGCATGTGGTTTCCCTGTAGGACATCATTGCTCACATAGACATATATCTTCCATATGGAGCAGTAGCTCCTTCATCTTCCAATTCTAACACTGCCCATGACACATGAACCTTATATGTTAAATTCACAGAGAACTACTAAGCTCTTTAAAACAACTGAATATGCCCGTATTTACTTTACTCAATTTTAATTCTGTCTGTATTTACTTTACTCAATTTTAATTCTCTTTTAACAGGAGAGCTCATATAGTCTTTCTTAAAACTCACCACTTTACCTCCTAGCCCTACATTCTTGGAACGATGCTGTGGAGGTCGGTAGAAGACAATTCACTGAATGCTAGTTGATTTCAGACATTCAGTAATGGTTTCTAAAATGTACTGTAAAGGAGCTTTTTGCAGATCTACAGAATAACTCTTGCCAACAGTTCTAAGATTTTTTTCTTTTTTGGCCAAAAATTTGATATTTACTTTACTTTTTATTCTAAGATTTAGTAAGGAAATTTTCTGTACTTAGTCTTTTAGTGAGGCAAAAAAGTGTTTTTTAAAATGCAGTATATTGATAGAAAATTTAAGGTTATAGTAAGGCCAACACGTCATGAAATGACTGCCACTGAAAGGATAGTTTATTACTCACAGCTCCTAAGAGGAAGGGGCACATCATATGGGACAAGGGGCTCCCTAAGGGGAAGCACCAGCAGTCAGGAGATAGAAGGAGAAGGGGGAGGGTGGGAAAGAGCCTTTATTGTAGTTTCTACAGGAAGGAGTAGGTGAGGCATGGTAGGCAGGTTTAGAATTGTCTAGTTAGAATAATTTCAGTAGACTCTGGGGCACCAGAACTGTCCCTAGTTGCTTGATCCCTGACCCTGGGGTGATTAGGTCAGGTGGACAGTGGCCCAGAGTGTGAGAGCCTGAGAAAGGAAGTAGCTGGGCTGTGGGCTCTGAGTTGGTTGGTATTTATTTGGAGAACGTGCTTGCAGGAATTGGCTAACCCTAGGAGATGTAGTCCTTCCAGGCTCAGCAAAGCCCAGATGACAGAGCTTCAAAATATAGGAAATAAGAGACATGTTAAAACAGAGAGAAAGTGGAAGCAAGCCGTACCAGCTTCAAGAAATGGCCTGGGTGGTTGAAACCCACGCCCACACACACCTGCCTCTGCGTCCCCCATTCTGCCTTTACTAATATAGATCGTTTATTTTTTCTTTGGTACTATATAAATTACCACGAAAACAGTGCCTCAAAAACAAGTCCTCAAATCATATTGCCATCTTTTATTCTATATGGTATTAAAAGTTAGCCCCAACACTGTCAACAATGTTTTAAATGGAGCTAGAAACAGAAGTTTAACTGGGTAGTGATCAAAAATATCTGAAATAAATGTTAGAAATAGCATATCAAAAGATTCTGGGGGCTTCCTTGATGTCTGATTTCTTTTCTCATCTGTGGAATATTTACTTAGGATTTATAATTCTAGATAGTCTCTTCCCTAGCAGAAATATGGATTGTAATATTATATAGAATGCAAGTCTAATTTATTTGACTTTTTGTTTTGCAAAAATAAATAAAAATTGCCTCCATATGGATTTCCTACAAATAGATTTTATGCTAATTGTTGGAAATTGCTTATTACTTCTGAATTATCAGATGTATTAGAGCTATAACCCTGCTCAAACGTGGATGACTCTGATTTTATGATGTCCTGCGGAGTATGTTTTGTGCATGTGTGTGTATGGGTGAGAGAAAGAGAGGGAGAGAGAGAGAGAGACAGAGAGACAGAGAGACAGAGAGAGGGAGGAGAGAGAGGAGAGAGAGAGACCCCATTTTGGCATGAGTAAGGAGAACCTCAGAGGGTTTTTTTTTTTGTATTTTCATGTTCAATAATATAATTTTTATAATTACTAATATTCCCCTGTTCATTTAAATGAACCAATTACATGATTAGACAATATAGTTTTTTCATGAAATAATCCAATAATAAAAAATATGCAACAGCAAGGCCATCTTGCTTCTTAATAGTCTAAAATAGAATATGAATAAATATTTATCTCAAGTTAGTGTAAAACTTAGTTAAAAATGTCTTTAAAACTTAATAACTTTAATCTTAAACTAGAGAAGATTCTATTAAATGTATTCAATTAAAAGGAAATATATATTTAGTATTTAAATTCATCGTATAGTTAAATGCTTTAGTCTTTGATTTATAAACAAATCCAATATGACTATAATAAAAATATTTTGTGTTTTAATCACTTTATTGATATCAGAAACTCATAGTTGTAATATTTATGTAAATGCATGCCACTGGATCATGCATAGGTCTGCACTCAGAGAGTAAACTGCATTGCAGCAGGTATAATTTTGAAGGAAAATAAGAGTAGTGGTATCTCTTTTTTTCCTTGTTGTCTCAAACGCCAATTATGTTTAAATTAATTTAAGTGTTTATTGTGCCAGCAACATAAAGTGGAACAATCCAGAGTCTGTGCCTTAAGAAAACTTAAGTCCACAGAGGAAATCAGACCCATAAAGACATAATTCCCCTATAAGATGAGAAGTAATGTAATAAAGTGTGTGAGGGTGCCCTGTGACAGCGAGCAGGGGCTGTTTCATATGAGAAAAGATTTCCTCATATGAGGAAATCTAGGTGAGGCTTTTTGGAAGCTTGGAGGATGCATAATCTTTAACTAGATGGAAAAATAGCTGTTAAAGAAAGTCCCAGATTTCTGTCTTAGTGACTAGATTATGAATACAAGAACAAAAGCAGTGGGGCCCAAAGAAAGAATTACTCCTTTTGTTGGACAAGTATAGTTAGGTATTTCTGTGAAAGGTCCATGTGGCTCAGTCTTCCAGGACATTAAATAACAGTCCAAATTTTATGGACAGATGAAATCAGATTTCTCTGGTATTATTATTGTTCTATCATGAGTTATCAGTCACTTAAGGGCAAAGCAATACATTTTAAGGAGAAATATTGCATAAAATGTAAAATGCTGACCTCCATAAAAAGAAACTTTAAGGTGTTTTTTTTTTTTTTTTTTTTGCTCAAAGTAGAAGTGATTTTTCAGTGCTCTCTAGGTCATTTTTTTAAAGGATTTAAAGAAGGCTCATTTGCTGCTGTTACTCTAAATTAGCTATCATTGACACACTGGAATCTGTTTTAACTATCTAGGTTTAAACCATAGATACTATATTGAAAGAAAAGGTAGTGGATTAGAAAAAAGGAATTAATCAGATCAGAGCAGTGTGCAGAGAGATGAGATAGATTATGTTCCACCAGTGTTAATGTCTGTCAATTAAATAATACCAAGTCAATTGATAATGGAATGAATTTTCCCTACCACCGCAAAAAATAGTAGCCTGATAGTATCATTCTTTTTCTCTGACAGTTGAAACCTTGGATGTATGAATAGTTGTGGCACAGTGGTAGATTAGAGTGATTCTTGAAATTTTCTCCTATCTAGTGATTCTAATTTTTAATGAAAAAAGTATAAAATAGTAATGTTTATTATACTTTAATCCAATTCGTTGAAATATGAATGACAACATGCAGTCATTCAACAAATCCTGAATGAGTAATGACTGTTTCCTAGGCACTGTTCTAAGTATGAGCTTCGTGATGAGCAAAACAAAGTCTCTGATGTGCACACTCTCAGAGGAAGAAACATGCTGTAAATATGTAGGCATATAAATATGTTAGAGACAAATGCTATGAAGAATAGAGGTGAAATGGAGAGAGTTAATAGAGAGTTAAGATGGCAGGCATGCTGTTTTGTGAAGAATGGACAATATATCTAAAATACTGACATCTTTAAAAAATGTATGTGTGTATATATATAGATAGCAAGATAGATTTGCATTTATGTAATATTTGCAAAACTAAGCAAATTCCACCTTGTAGTATTTTTAAACTTTAGTTTCAGATATATATTTCAAACTCTTGAAAGTAATTTGGGTATTTATTTACAAAGATTACATAATGTTACATTCCATGCTAGTTAATATACATCTTTAGTGATATCTTTAATTGAGCAGTTGTCACTTTAGAAATTTAAATAAGAAAATAATTGTGAAATTGTTCAAGAATCTCACTACAAAAATGTTCATTATAGAAATGTTTAGATTTGTAGAAAACTACAAATAACTTAGATGTACAAAATAAAAAATTATTTTTAAAAATGAAGCTCATCTGTACAATGAAATACTATATAGCTATTTAAAATTTTATTGAAGAAAAATATTTCATAACAAAAATACTGATATAGTATATAAAGAAAAGTGTTAGCAGTATTTTGATATCTGTGTGGTATCATTGTCAATCATTTAAATTGACTTTTTTTGTTTTCTTACACAATGTACAATTTTTACTGAGAGTACATATTACTTTTATGATGATAAAACAAAAATTGTTTTAAAATATTAAGCTGTATACATTATCACTTACATATTAGCACTGAATCATTTTAATTAAAGTAATAATCAGTAATCAAATAAATAGTGACAATTATTGTTACTGTTTTTAAAAGTCATAGTTTATGCAAAAACATTTAATTAAAATCAGAAGAGATTCAAATCATAGCAAATCCTTGTGGAATAGGTTACTAAGAAACATTTTATAAGATTACTTTTTTTATCAGTAATTCATTTGCGTGGAAGAATATATCATACAGATGGATTCAAACTATATTTATTTATAGAAAATTTGTTGTCTGCTTCATAAAAAGCAATCAAACAAACAAACCAAGCGTCTCAATACTGTTCTACAATAAAAAAAAAAAATGGGACCCCCTTGGGAAAATGGCTGCTTCTAGGTCTGGGGCAGGGAAAATGCAAGATGAGCTTACAAAATCTTGTAGTGCCAGAAAGTGACAGAGAGGAGAAAGAAGAGAAAAGAAGAGGAGGAGGAAGCATAGCAAAGAGATCTGGAAACCAACCTAAACGAGCTCCCAATGGCCAAAACTAGAACAATTTGAATAATAATAGTATTGAATTAGACTCAAAGAATAAAATAAACATGCACAATCCCACAATACTATAAGGAAATCATTGAATGAATGAAAGAATGAATAGAACAAGTCTTCCTTACAGAAGAATTCCAAGTAATATATGTACACACTTCCCCCTCCAGGAAGTAGAGAATAATTCTCCTTACCTTGAGTATGGGCTGTGCTATGGTGACTCAATTCCACAGAATAAACTAGAGAAAGGAAAGAAAAGTAACTATGGTGAAGAATCTTGGCAGACATCACCTTAAGCAGCATCACTGGTGGAAAGTTATGTTGCAATTGCATTTGCCCTAATGGAAAGTGATGAGAGGGACACCATCATTCTGTGGTGTTCTCCCCAAACAATAGTAACACCAGTCTAGTCCTAAAAACACTTCGAACCAACTCAAAACGAGGGAAAATCTACAAAATGCCTGACTGGAACTCTTCTAAAGTGTCAAAATTATGAAAGACAGAGAAAGACTGAGAAGATGTTTCAGATTGGAGGAGGCTAAGGAAACATGACTAAATGCAATGTGAGATCCTTGATGGGATCCTGGAATGGTTGGGGGAAGACATTTGTGAAAGTGGGTAAAATCCAAAGATTGTCTGTATTTCCGTGAATAGCATTATACCAAAGTTAACGTCTTAGATTTGACAAATGTACCCGCTTATATAAAATGTTAATATTAGAGGATGCTGGGTGAAGGGTACATGGGAACTCTCCATTCTATTTTTTGCAACTTCTCTCTACAATTATTCCCAAATGAAGTTTATTGAAAAGAAAATTGCAAAAATAAATTCTTATTAAAGAAATTAGACATGCAAATGACAGCATATTTTTAGCTAATCAAAATCCTGACTAGTCTGAAGGTGTACAGTCATGGTCATCTCATGAGGGTATGTGGTAAGTGGCTCTCAGGAATAATATAGTAAGCCTGGATTATCCACATGGCAGCTTTGCACAGGGCGATGACGGCTCCGGACTGGAACTGAACTCCTTCCATGCACTTGACCAATGCAGTGGTGGGAGCGGCCAGAACAAGCAGTGTGAGTGGCGGGTTTAAAGGGAGGGAATGTTTTCTGCTTGGTGTTACCTTTGTCCTTGGGCTTTGTCCTAAGTTAGACAGTGGGTGACCAGGGAACTGGCACAACCTGGCTGGTCGGGTTCAGAGTTCGTTTCCTCTCTAGCAGCGAGTGCCTTTTGGTCTGGAAAGTCAGCTTATCTCATAATACCCACGGCTAGGACACTATCTGTAATTATGAATTGTCCTTTTTTTTACATTAACTAAAAGAGTATGTCTGTGATCACTAGAGTTTGTTTCTACTGTGTCTTAAACTTTTATGCTTCATAATATTAAAGCAACTCATGTGAGAGACTGTTTCAACATGAAAGGTTTATAGTTGAGATATAATGTGTATTTTATTGTTTGTAGTAAAAGTCATGTATACAGAAGTCCTGGGTATTAATTTTAATATTTGCACAAAATCTTTTTTCTGTGATATGTTAACACCGACAATTTTACTGTCGATGTTCCTTTCTTTTGAGATTCCGGAGCCGAGGGAACTTATGGGGTTTTGCTTCTTCGTTTGCTTCATTTTCATTTTTATTTCTCTGAAGCAAGAGACTTTTCATGGCGTTCAGTACAAAGACCTCGGATCAATTCTTTGTGTTAAACTTGGTTGCCTCTTGGCCGTATAACTTTGAGTGCAAATCATTGAACTCTTTAACAAAGTATTGTAGAAAATATAATGGGTAAAAAATTTTTTTAAAAATTCTAATTTGAAAAAAAATGAACGTATAGCAACCCAAACCAAACACAAAACCCTATAGCATATGATTCCTATGTGTATCTATTTACATACATACACATTCTGTACTGAAAATTAAAATAATCCGAAATGTGCATTATCAGTGGTTATTTTAGGAACATAGAAGTATGTTCTTTTAATTTTACTCTTTAAGCCTTCCCATTATTCTCAGATCTTCTACAAGAAAGTGAAACACTTATGAGCACACAGGAGATCAAAAGTCATTCCTAAGTGCTCATTTGTTTACTTCGGGGTGCATATTCAAATACGTTTTTTATGTTTTTCAAATAAATAGGAGATACTGCAGTTTCAAATTATATATATACATATATAATTACTTTATATAAGTACCTCGGTGCGTGAAAGTCAATAAAACATATTAAGTAGTTAAAATATACAATTTCTGCACATTATTATTATCTAAAACTCAAGCTTTCATTGTACATTTTGAAACATAACGAAATGAAACGATATCCTCCACTCTCTCTATTTCTAACATATATGTATGTACATATATATATATACATGCACATGTATATACGTATATATAATTATGGATTATTCCATACATTAGATAGATAAGTTAATGCATAAAATCTAAAAGAATATGCACCAAGCTATTACTCATTAACACTGGTGATTTCTTGTGCTTGGGATTCACATTCTATACTACTGTATTGTTTAATTTCCTTTCAACAATAAGCATATATTTCATTTTTAGTAAATATATATAGCAAAGGTATTTTTTCAAATATTAAAATCTTTAGCTATAAAAACTCCAAAATATCCAAGTTCAGAAAGTAGACTAAGTAACTGAATTTTTTTAAAGCCTTTTCTATCATAATGATTTGATGAATTGGGCACATTACCAGCTCTCTGAGTTATTGTTAGAAACAAAATTGTGGAAGTACTGTGATTTTGCATTCACTTTTTGACTAGCCATTATTGTTGTTCAGATTGCTTAAACAGTTCAACCATACATATTTAATCACTGCAAAGAAAACTTAATTCTAGGGAGTGATAAGCAATCAGGGTAATGGGGGATAAAAGGTGGCTCGTCCCAAAATAACCACAACATATTATTAGAGGCGAAGTAAAATTTAATGTATTTTTGTAGGAAATAGAACAGATTCTGGATTTCATAATATCCAAGACTCTTAAAAGTTTATGGCATGTGTTTATGTATACATTACATGTTATAGATTATGCTAATATTGTGGTTTAACCTACAATAAACAGATGTTTAGAGAAGCATTTAACCCGTTCAGAGAAGAACACCTTTGATTTCATAATGTGAGGGATCTGGCTTGCAAAGCATTTTATCAGTTTCTCAACTGACCATTTGTAGGATGAGGCTTGGTCCATATGACCAGTGTTCCTTCATGTTTTTGTCAATATCCTAGGACTGTCTGAAGAAATGAACTATTTCTGTCCTTTCTGTCACTTTTTCCTTTGCCCTAAATACAAGGAAGAAAAGAATCAACATTTGTATAAGTCACTATTCTGCACCCGAAAGCAAATGTAGATTTTGATTTAGGAGAAGCTAATAGGAGGGATGAATTCTTCCTTTTATCTGAGCTAAGGAACATTCACCTCCTGAGAGATGAATGGGGAACATGTTATGTCAATTAATATATATTGAATGTATGTAAAACAATGATGTGTCTATTATTCAACTGTCACTATTATGAAATTGACTACAAATTTATTTCCTAGAGTTCAGAATTTATTCCTTCCTTTTGACTTTCATTTATACACTTTTTAAGATAAAAAGTAATTTCTTCCAACCGCTGGATTATAAATTCAACCTGGAATCTGATAATCAGATTCCACTTTTTTTCTCTTTTATCTCATCACAGATGATAAAGATATTGCAATTGGAATTCAGCTGTGACAGTATAGTTGATTAAGCTAGTCTAATTGGCTTTGCAGTGTTAGCAGAAACCAAAATTTAATGGCTGATTTTCCCCCATAGTAAAATAAACCTCTATGATTCATAGTCTCAGAGAACAGAATTCTGTTGATTAAGAAAGTCTTTTTATGGACAGTAAAGAACTGGCTCTTAGAATTTAAACTTCAAAGTTGTATTTTCTCTCTGAACTTTTTAGAATGCAAGAATTCCACTGTTGTTTAAAAATATGAATATTTGGGATAATGGGATAAATATTTTTAAAGGAGTCAAAATTTATCAAGGATTTGAAGGAAGAACTTTAAACATTGCTTTTAAGTAATGTTTAAAATAAGTGTGTTCATGAGTCATTTCATAGAATTAGATAAGAGCAAAACTCATAATGGCAAGTCATGCACAAAGAGTGAATGTAGCTGAGGAAGTATGGACCACAGCTGAAGCCACCATGGGGCTGCGTCCTCTTGTTACGGGGGAACCAAAGTATTTCCTGTGGTGACTGGAGTAAATAAGTGCCAGAGCTAGGACAGGAAGTGAGAAAATATTTCTCTTTCAAGCTTTAGACTTGCTATTATTTTTCTCCAGTGTTTCCCTGTGGAGTTCTTTTAGCAGGACCTTGCCCCAAACTGAGAGGCAGGCTTCATCCAGTCTTGTCATTCCAAATTAATTAAAGCTATCCAGTTTGACTCAGTTTTCTATGATTTCAAATCAAAAGCTGAAGGAAATGGATTTTTAAAAACACTTTTAATGACAAGGTTTTAATTATGATAACTTGATCTGAGTACAAATAGAAGCGGATTATAACTCATCTTTGACCATTCCATGAATTGGTAACCCACTAACCAGTAGGATTTAATAAATAAGAGCATATCATTTTCCATTACTGGTGTGAATAAGAAGCAGTTATGAAACACATCCCCACCATCATCTATTTCTGAGGACGGTAACAAAATTGTTCTTACTTCTAAAAAGTTTATATAATTTCATGTCTTCAATGATATATCCTAAAATCAAGTTGGAATTTCAGGTAGACCTGAGGCCCAGGTACAAATGGAAAGAAGCTCCTTAAAATTTAATTAGCTATAAATTCTGAGTATTACCATAAAGCTTACTGAAAATGTAGCAGAATATAAAAACCATCAGAAAATGAGTATGCTATCAAACCCTACATTGCAAGTGCTTTCATTCTTCTGTCAAAGAAAAGCTAATTTGTGGGTAAAATGTTATTTAAAAATCATAAAACTAGCCTCATTTAAAAAGGAAAACAGTAAGATCTCACAGTACCTCAGGGATTAAAATTTTTGCTCTTTTCAAGTAAACTAGACTGCCAAATTAAATTTGAAGTCTATAAATTATTGATGGAATTCATGTTGTTAGTATTATAATTGAAGTAAGGTTTAATATTGATAGAGGTTTCTATGACCAGCTTTTATGACTGCTTTGCACACAGTTCACTTTAGGAAACACAATAAACCAAGAAAAGAAATAGAACAAGAACCCAAGACTCCAGATTTCTCAGAAAGAAACACTTATTTCTCATTTATTCTGGGGAAACACCAGTCGGAAGTTGATTTAGTTCACACTGGATGAAAACATGAAATAACTGAACTGTAATGTTATTTATTTCTTGTTTTAGGGGCTGATGTTATCAACTTTGATGGCCATGTTGTGTTACCATATAGATTCAGAAACAAGAAGATGAAAACACTGAAAGATGTCATTGCCTTGAAATTTAAAACCACTGAAAGTGAAGGCGTGATCTTGCACGGAGAAGGACAGCAGGGGGATTACATTACTTTGGAACTGAAAAAAGCCAAGCTGGTCTTCAGTTTAAACCTAGGTATTTCTGACTTTTGACGTCATTCTTTCTATTTATTAATATTCCCATTAGTGAAATGCTACTGTTGTTTAATCCTTAAAATGTAAATTATAAAAAAGCTCACATTGTTATCAGTTTATTTTTAATCCATAGTGGTTGGTATATATCGATATACTTATTCATCCAAAAAGTATTTATTAAACACCTGTACTGTGCAAGGTGTATACTAGCATCCTGGATATAGCAGTGAAAACATAAAGTCGTTGAGTTCACGAATTTTATGACCTAGTGGAAGAGTCAGACATTATATTATCTATTATTATTTTAAAACAACTAAATCAGAAAAACGACTCAAATAATGATAAGTACAGGTGACCATTGAAAACAGCATAGCAGTTAGGGGTGCCAACCGCTGCTTCCACAGTCAGAAACCCACATATAACTTGACTCTACCTTTGACTTTTTACATCTGTGGTTTTAATCAACCATGAATCAAAAATACCGTTTTTGATCCAAGGTTGGGAATCCTAGGTTGGGAATGCAAAAATTTGTTTTTCATCCATGTTTGGTTGAGTCCGCAGGTATGAACACCTGGCTTCATTTATTGGAAAAATAAAACTGCATTATTATAAGTGGACCCACACAGGTCAAACTCATGTTGTTCGAGGGTCAGCTTTAGTATGAAATCAGTTAAGTAAGTAATACTATAGTGCAGAGGCAAGAGGGGTCAACATTAGAATACGTACTGAGGAAAGTCTGAGGAGATGTTCAAGCTGAGATCTGAGAGATGACAAAAACTAGCTACGAAAATATCAGGAAGGAGAGCATTTCAAAGGAAGAAATCACTAGAGGCAAAGCCCTGGCATGCTTAAGAAGCAGGAAGGAAGCTGGTATGGATAGATGCTGTGAGTAAGGGGAGAGCAGGTGAAAATCACAAGTTAGGGATTGTTCAGACCCTCTGAGATCTTGTAGGGCATGGTAAAGAGTTTAGATATTGCTTTTTTAAGAATAGAAAGCTTTTGGTAAGCTTTAAACTGGCATTGCAGTCTTATTTTTAGGAGTTTACTCATTCGTCTGTAAGAGAAAATGCTTCTGTCGACGTGAGAGTCAAAGGTAGACTTCTGCATAGTGCATGTGAGAGCTGGCCCTGGACTGCAGAAGGTGGCTGCCAGTGGAGATGCTGAGAAATTGGTCCACTTAGGAGATGATTTTAGTGGCAACTAATTGAATATTTAATAAGAAGGGAAGATAATAAAAGATCATTTCTGGGGTATGACTTGAGCTCCAATGGACATTAATATCATTTTCAAAAATAGAGAAAACCATTTTTTCTACAGTTTCTTCTAATACAGGATCATTAATTTCCTCCCGTAGAGGAAATACAGAGATCTGTTTGGATAGGGTGCATTTTAATTGCCATTAGGCATCAAAGTTGAGATTTCAGTAAGCGAGTTGCATGTTATGAGATTGACAAGAGAAGGTGCTAATTGGAGACCGAGAAGTGGACAGCAAAAAGGAGGAAGAATGAATATGATATCACCGGGAGGAGGGAAACAAAAGAGGTATCTGCTGTGTTGAATTCACTTAGAATGTCACATAAGAAAATCAAAAAGACAGGTTACTATTTGGCCACATAGAAGTTATTATTGATTTACTCTCAGTGGAATAATATATATGTAATATGAAAAAAAAAAGTCTGCAAGGAAATAGACCACACTTTTTAATGGTGGGGATGAGTGGTTAATTTTTATATATTAATTCTTCATAATATTCTCTACTCAATATTGAACACATATTTGTTACTGGTGAGGAAAAGAGCCCTAAATAATTTTTGAAACTAGGTTCAATAGGAGGTAAGAAGGAGAGAAGGAGGTAAACCAGAAAACGTAAATTCTTTATAAAAAAGCATACACACACTTGCACACGCACATATACACTCAGAGCAATTGGATTATTTCTAAAAAAATTTAGTTTTTCAAACCTTTCTCCTTTTTTTTGAAAAGTGAAACATAGTCAGTTTCAAAAGTCACGTTGTTTTACAAAGGTGTAATATTACATTACTGTTCTGAAACAAGTAACTGATCGTATGACCTCACAAAAAAATCATTACCATTTCACTGGAAAATACCTATCTTACAGATTTTTATTGACTGACTAGCACTATGACAGCCATGGAAATGGTCACTCATTCATCGTCACTCTTTCATGCCATTACCTAAATATCAGGCATATGTAGCTGTGCTTAGCCTTCTAGTCTGAATATTTAAATAAAACTAAGTGTAGCCTTTCACTCACTCAGATTTACTTTCTTCCCCGCCCCCACATACATACACAGTTATGATCACACATCCACATCTTGATTTCATCAACAAATGGAAAGAAAATTTGATCTAGGAAACTCATAAAAAATGTCAGGTAAAAGCATCATTAACATCTTAAATGTGCAGGGAAAAGGAAATAATTTAATTGTTTAGTCAATCATATGTTTTTCTTATTTATGCTGAAATGATATATTTGTATAGCATTTATTTTTGCCTGACTATGAAAAGCAATCCTTCATTAGACAAAATACAAAATGATATACAATATATAGACAGCACCCAGAGATGACCTTAGTAAACATTTTGGATTCTCACAGCCTTTTACTCTTATTTATAGTCTTATTGCTGTGGAGAACTCATTTCAGAACTAGATTAATGCTACACGTATACTTCTGCAGGTTTCTAAAGTAGAACTTAGGTAAATTTTCCATACCATTAAATATTACACTGTACTTAAGATAATGGCATTTGGAGTCAGAGATAACTAAAAATTGTCATACTGTGTTTTCTTGACCAAAAAATAATACCAACGACAATAAAAGATTAACAGGTAACATTTAACGACTGTTCACTATATGCCAGGAGGTGTATTAAATTCTAAATCCTTTGCATTGACTATGCCATAATCCCCATGGCAACCTTGTAAAGCAGGTATTATTTCCACCCCCCTTTTTGCATATGAAGAAACAGAGGCCTAGAGAAGTTGTCAACTTACTTAGGATCACAGAGCAAGTGATGGTGGAGCCAGCATCAGAACCCAGAGCCCAGGGGACACCGACTTTTTAAGGAACCTACCAGTTTTTTAATAGCTCATTAGTTTTAAGGGAGCAGACTGTTTTCATCTTGAGTAGCTTTTACGTCCTTTGAACATAAAACTTTTTAAGGGTAGTTACACGCTGGATTTCCCATGGCAACTTCAGTAGACAGAGCGTCAGCCCATAGTGCTGTAAATAAAAGGCTTAGTACACAGCCGTGGTGTCATCACTTGTTTCTTTTCCACTTCCATGACTCAGGAAGCAACCAGCTTGGCCCCATATATGGCCACACATCTGTGATGATGGGAAGTCTGCTGGATGACCACCACTGGCACTCTGTGGTCATTGAGCGCCAGGGCCGGAGCATTAATCTCACCCTGGACAGGAGCATGCAGCACTTCCGCACCAACGGCGAGTTCGACTACCTGGACCTGGACTATGAGGTGAACCTGAGCACATGTGAACTGTGCTAAACGCTGAGTGGCTGCCTCAGTCTCCTGCTTGTATTGTTGTTAATTATGTGCCTTCCTACACCATTTTCATTCTGTTCTCCAAGGAAAAATTAACTTACGACTTCAAAACCAAATTTATTAATATGTCATTTTATTCATTTCTGAATTTTTAATAATAAATTTTTGAAATATTTTAAAGATCTTAGTAAGAAAATAACAGTTTGAAGAAAGGGACCATTTATCATGATATCAAGACCATTTAACAAGTCCAGAATAAATTTAAGTCGTAATCTTTCCATTGGTAATTAGTTATAATATTAACTACCTGTTCTTATTAATGTACAGTGTATATACATAGGGTTGCCTCATATTTATTACAAAATATTGAATAAGAAAGCCTGAGTTCTCATTTATATTAAGCCATTTATAAATTTATGACCAAAGATGGTTCTTTTGACAAGTTCTATTTTTTCAGATATAATTGTCATAAAAGAGATAAAGTAAAATATAGAATATTTTAAAGAAATTTTCTGTAAATGGGCATTTTTTACCTTCCAGGTGATCAAAGATTTAGAAATTATCAATGATCATATTGGTCCAGCAAAAACTACATATTCTCATAATATACTGGGAGGCATATCAGGTTTTTTAATAAATTATATGGAGAGCGCTTCAATCTAAAAATGTCCATAAAAATGTTAATCATAATTAGGAATAAGAGTTCTTTGAGAAGATATTTATCACAGAATAATATATACTAAGAGAAGGGATAACTAAATGAACAAGAAGAGCATAGCAGTAAAATAACAGGGTGAAATATTACTTAGCCAGAGGTTTCCACACTTTCTTAATACATGGAACCCTTGATGTATTATTAATTTTCCACAGCTGTCCTAGACCATTCTGTAATAATTAGAACCAAACAACTTAATAAATGTTTATGCCATGACAGCTAGTAGCCATTTGAAAAAATACACATAAAAGAAGAGATGGTTTTATTTTATTCTTAAAATAACAGTAGTTATTTAATAATGAGATGTGTGCACCTCCATTGAACAACATCTCAGATGTTGGAATCAGATCTGACACTGCTATCCTCATTTTCTGTCCCACTTTACTTTCATTTGACACTGTTTTTTTTTTTTCGAAATTCACAAAGACAGGACATCATCAAAAGCAATGGAGCAGGATCTTGGAATGGTGAACTAACTCAAGCTAGTGTTAAACACAGTGTCCAAAAGATACCAAGTATTACTGTGTTCCTTTTTAAAATGTAAAGTATACCTTTTTGAGTTTGTTGTGCCACCTCAGTGTTCCTTGGCTCCCAGTATTGAAATTGTAGATACTTCCATATACATACACGTATATTATCAATATCTATATCTATCTATACATATATATGTGTGTGTGTGTGTGTGTGTGTGTGTGTGTGTGTGTGTGTGTTTTAGGAATGTGGAATATACTCACCATAAAATACTAAGTGAAAAGGGATTTATGACTGTTTTCTATTTTGTTTATATGTTTAAATAGTTTCTAAATTTTCTGTAATAGGTATATATTACATATATTCCTAAATAGGAATTTATTTGTTTTTAACATTTTATTTTTTTAATTTTCCCCCTCCTCCCTCCCTTCTGGTAACCACTAGTCCATTGTCCATGTCCGTGAATCTCTGTTTGTTTGTCTTGTTCATTTATTGCTTTTAGGTTTATATCCCACATATGTGCTGTCATGTGATTTTCAACCTTTTCTGTCTGGCTTATTTCGCTTAGTATGATTATCTCAAGGTTCATCCATGGTGTTGCAAATGGCAGTATTTCATCTTTTCTTATGACTGAGTAATAATATTCCATTGTGTATATGTACCACAGTGTCTTTAGCCAGTCATCTATCGTAGGACTCTTTGGTTGTTTCCATGTTCTGGCCACCGTGAATAATGCTGCTGTGAACATTGGTGTGAAAATATCCTTTCGAATATGAGTTTTCAAGTCTTTAGGGTAAATACTCAGTAGAGGGATTGCTGGATCATATGGTAGATCAATTCTTTGTTTTTGAGGAACCTCCATACCGCTTTCCATAGTGGCCGCACCAATTTATATTCCCACCAGCAGTGTACGAGGGTTCCTATTTCTCCACATCCTCTCCAACATTTGTTATTACTTGTCTTGTTGATTATAGCCATTCTAACAGGTGTGAGATGGTATCTCATTGTGGTTTTGATTTGCCCTAAATAGGAATTTAGAATAGAATATGCTATATAAATGCTGGTATACATACTTTATTAACATTAAAAAAATTGTTATCAGGAAATAATTACCCCTCCAAAAAAGATTTATTTTAAGCAAAAATGATTGCCAAAAAGGAAAGAATGTGAAAATCCCAGAAATTTCTGTCTTCTCTAAATTAATATTATTCTTGGCTTATGTGACTTATTTCCCACTTTATGAGAGAACTTAAAGATGAATTATTCATTCTGCATTAATAAACTTTGAAGTATCAGAGAAGAGGTGAGAAATCCTCGAACATTAGCAGTGGGCAAACACAATTCCAGTTTTCAAAGAATAGAATTGAAAATGTAGAGTCATAGGCCCCACTGCGTTTGCGATGACATGTCTGTGAATATTCATGCACACAGAACCCTTTCCATCCAGGGTCAGCAGTTCATGGACACTTCGAAGCCCATCTGTATACAATACCATGTTTGAGAACCTCATCTGTAGACCACACTGCCTGGGACATTTCTGTTAGAGAAAGACACTAGGAAGAAATGTCAATTCACTGAGAAAGAATCAACTTATTTCTCTTTATAGTACTGCTGATTATATATTACTTTCCTCCAGGATACTGCAGTTATTGGCATGAACTGCAATGAAAGTGGTTGGGCTTCCTTTATGTGTGTACATGTTTATCTTCATACGAAGGGCCTCACTTTGCTTACTCGTTTAAAGTAAGTTAGAGACTCTGCTAGAGTCTGTCTCACTGTTTTTGCACTTATCTCCTTGACTCATCCACACAGTAAATACACACAAACCTTAAAAGGAGCCAGTTATGAATAATAAAAGACACTCCCGTCACTCAGGAAATCCAAGGATTTTAGGAGCTCTGTGCCAGAAACTGGGGACAAAGACCAAATATATTTATTACACTACACCAATATACAGTATTTCTATCATAGGGACATAATAACTGTAAATAACTTTAAGGGCATACATGATAGTAAAATGTAGAGATGAGTTCTGAGTAGTTACTAATTTTCTGTTTAATAAAATTTGTTTAATTTAAAGCTTATATAATTTGATTTTTAACAATGGCTCTGTTTAACAATCAGTTCTCATGAGCCAGTATGACCAGGATTCTGCACGCCACTGCTGGCAGTAAATAAAGAACACCTATTACCATTTCTGCAGATGTATATCATGAAAGAAACAACAGAAACAAATTTGCTTCTTTGACCTGATGTGAGAATGTTTTGTGGAAGAAGGGCTTGGGTTTACCAGTTCACCTCACTCACCTCTCTGTAGCCCAGTTACACCACAGAGAGAGCCGATCACCATTTGCCATCAGGCCGGGGCTACGTGGTGACCAGAGAAGAGTGCAGTGATACGAAGGTGCACTTGGCTTCATTCTTTTATTTCTTAGCCAATGAAATTATAGGGCAGGACAGTAGACTAGTGTTTGGCGGGGCTTCTCTCTTCTCTTCAGCTAAATTCCAGGGCGCATTCACTTCGGATAGTATCCCTTGCCTTTGCCATACAGCTCAGCTCAGAAACTGGAGGATTGGACCCCTTTGTCCACTGTAGGACCTGGCAAGAATTGTAGAGAGAAACTGGTTAAGATTTTGGAGAGAATCAACTGCATGACCTCAAACTGGAGTGAAAAACCTGGGTTTGAGTCCCTTTTTGCCCCTTACTGGTTGTGTGACAGTGGAAAAATCATATCCCCCCTTCTTTAAAATGAATATAATAGCACATTTCTTACAGGGGTATGTAAGGAGGCAACAGGAAGTAATAGAAGTTACTATACATATGTGTGTGTATCAGTTGCAATTAATTAGACTGCATATAACAAGCTCATGTTTATTCTCTTTCATATAAAAAGAACCCCTAGGCAGGTAACTCTGCGCTCAAATTACAGCATCATGGTCATCAAGATCCTGGTCTGCTTTTCTCTTGCTGCTACTCCATTTTCACTGCAGATTGTGCTAAGATAGCTACTTCCATTCCACCTTGCGTTGCAGCCAGTGGGAAGGAAGAGAGAGTGAAAGAGGTTGTCCTCTTCCCTCGCCTTTAATTATATTTTTTGGAGTCACACACAGCTCTTTCATTTAAATCTAATCAGACCAAAAGTTGCTTCAGAGAGGTTGGTAAATGCCATATATTGGCTGGGGAGCAGTGTGCACAGCTGAAAAGCATTCCCCCCGCTAAAGAAGGTAGGAAAAATACTAGAGGTATCTAGTAGTCTTTGCCAAACTTTGTAAACTCTTGGTAGCTAACAAAATAGTTAATGCAGTTATATTTCAGAATCAAGATTGTCATTGAATGACAGTATCATTAATAAGTTGATCATATGAGTCTGATTATTAATCTAGCAACCGCAATATGTTTTTATTATCAGAATAATTATTATAATATTAGAAGTTGTTTTGTGGTCCAGCCACTTCATTTTACTAATGAGAATATGTAATCAGAAAGAAGAGAGCACCTAACATCATATGATTAGTTACATTGGGAACTGGGATTTGAACCCACATCTCTTAATTTAAGGAATCTGGTTAATTGAGCCTGCGATGCTTCACCAGGGCACCTTCCACAAGATAGGACATGTGCCACAGGTTGCTGAAAGCAGAGGAACACAAGGAGCGTTTGAATCATCCTCCTAAAGGAAAATAAAAGTCCCCAAATAAAGAAACTCTGCACACAGAGAAGGAATAAAACAGCACTTAAAATAGTATTTAGTAATATCATTCAAAATATGATGGTGCACATCATTAAACATAGACGGTCTTATTACTGTCAACTGGGAAGAAATGGATAAATAAATGATGGATAGGAAACAACACTCCGCTTAAGTATCAATAATTCTTACCCTTGGTATTAGGTACACTTATATCTACCTAATAAGTCCAGTTCAGTGCCAATTGAAAATATATTTTCAATAATTCCATCATTTGATTACTCTCTAGTATTTCTTTTGTGGTTTCTTAATTCTTCATATATCTTCAGTTTTCCTCTTTTCTTCCTATATATACACTTTCTGGTAAATGATATACATCTAACCATTATTTTTTTTATTTTAAGTGAAATCTTTGGTTATTTTTCTATTTTGTCTCATAAACCATGTTAGTTTGTGCTTTTCCCCTAAAACTAATTAAGAATTTAAAATGCCATGACACTAAATAACAAAATAACTTTCTAATGGCCTCTTAGAACTCAAAGACCTTTGCCTTATGTTTTAAATACAAAGTCTTGACATTTAAAACTATCTTAACTATTGCTTCATTTTCAAAACTTTGTAAGAAAAATTAATCATAACTTTGATAATTAAAACATATAACATCTAGATTATGTATCTTGATAGTACAGCTATGATTAGTAGATTCATTTACTAATTCATTATTAGCAGTAGTTGTCATTGGCAGTGCATAAATAAGCATAATTTTGTATTGTTTGAAAATATTACAGTACTATAATTTTACTAAAGATTTATAGAAAAATACATACTTTCTTTTTACAGGTGATAATAGAGAAGCACAGGAAGGAGCATCAACTTTATTCCTTAGGATTTAGAAGACCTATAATATCTTTAAGCCTATACTTCTCAAATTATAGCCCCCAAGTTCTAAGATGTTCCTAAGCAATATAGTAATGCAACTTTTTGAATAAATTTCTGTATTCACCATAAGCCTAATGAATTTTTTACTATAGTAAGTCTAAATAGGATAAATACAATATTCTCTGCTTTTGGCTACAGTTTTATCAACTTATATATTAGTGCTGATTATCTCATGATGACTAGAAGCATTTATTGATAGTATGTCTGGGAATGATAAACATAAAAATGTATTTTTAATATTAATAAAATGTTTGCTGTATAAAAATCTTTTAAAATAGTCTCAGAGAATTTATAAAATGCCTTTCAGATAGCAAAAATGCAAGGGATTGTTACTATTTTCTTGTTAAGGTTATAATTGTTAAAATTAATGATACTATTATGCACTTTAATAGCAACATAATTTAATATGTAACAGATTTTGGAGACAGAAAAATATCTGTGTATATTGGTCAAATTAAAGATAACTGACTTTGGCTGTATTATTAGTTTTGTCTAATTTATTGTGAATGTTGTTATTTTTTTTTTAAGTCGAATACAGTTTGAATGTGCATATTTTATCTTTTTTCTTAAAGATAACCTTTGGAGGCATACCTTTCTCTGGTAAGCCGAGTTCCAGCAGTAGAAAGAATTTCAAAGGCTGCATGGAAAGCATTAACTACAATGGCAACAACATAACTGATCTTGCGAGAAGGAAGAAACTGGAGCCCTCAAATGTGGTAAGATTTGTCACCCCCAAAATGTTGGTTCCTAGAAAGATCAAAAAATTTGTGTTTTCTATGGACTGTTGAACAACAACATCATAGCATTTTTCATCATGCTTATGTTGGACTCGACAGTGTAAAACTGACTTTAGAGTTACTAAACGCATAGGTACCAGATAGATTCAGAATAGACACCGTTTTTTGAGTTCAGTTAGCCTGAAACAGGCATCGAGTTTTATTCAAATGCAGCATAGAACTTTAGCGCCAGTGAATCTGGGCTCCCCATGAGATAGGCTTCACCCCAGCAGTTCTGCAGCCCTTAAATTGACAGCATCATGTTTCTAAATGTCTCATCATTTATGGCCCTCTACTTCTTGTTTATGACTTAATTCCATATTTTAAAACTGTGAAAACCAGAAACTTTATTATCTTCACTTCCATATTTCCAAAGAGAATTAATCCAAGTATATTAATAAGTGCACTTTTTTCCAAGGCTCTAAACATACTAAACATTATACCATTAAATAATGATTGATTACCACTGGATGGTGAAAGCTGTGACAGAAGCTCACAGTGGTCTTCTGGCTCTGGCGTGGACATTTCCAGGTTTAACTGTTTCAAGCAGGAGAGCAAAAATCAGAGAATGCTCTAGCACACCTGCCTCTCTATGACACTGCTTAGGATCACGAAAAGGTATCAACTTAAAAATCTAGTGTGTGTATTCCCCGTCATTCTTCAAGAACAGGGTCTACTTCAGCCCAGAACATTGTTTAAGAGAGTCTGGGATTCCAGATCCATACAGTTGAGAGCCACTGGAAGTAGGTAATATAATGAGTGCAGGTATTGTGCTCTAAATGAGTTCTGATGGTCTCATTGCCCCACGTTTATTTGAGCCTAGAGTTTTCATAAAATGAGTGGACAAATGGAAATCCCCTATGAATAAACAGGATTCATTTAGGTTGGGCAATGTAAATTTTTTCTTTAATAATTATTTTTCTAAAAGTTATAAAGTTATACTAAGAGCTAAAAATTTAACTTTGATGAAGTTATTTCATAAAGCATATTGACTATAGAGAAAAATAGTGATAGCTCCATTTATAGGCAGTAGGCACCGTGCTAGGCATGTTACATTTCGTAGGTGGGAAAACTGAGATTTAACCAGGAGAAATAACTTTGCAGGGTAACTGAATATGAATGGCAGACAGACCCCCAAGGTCATGGTCTCCTTCCATACTGTGTTCTTATCTAGAGCAGTATTAATACATATGCTATTTTGAGCATTGTATAGAATGGCACTGGGGTCCTTCTGTTCTCTCAGAAATTGTTGCTTAAAATAGAAAGGTACAGAATCCAAATCATCATAATAGTCTTTCCATTATTTGCAACTTTAAGAAGAGGTAATGTGATATTTCTACCCAAATCTCCCAGTTGGTTCTGAGATGTGTCCATTAGGTACCCAAAACTATGAAGAATTGCTCTATGGAGATTCATTCCAAAATCAACTTTAATGTGAAATGTATTGCAGTCATCTAAATTACTTTCCTAATCTGAACAAGTGGCTTGAAATACAATCTTTGAAACTCCTTGAGAATATGTCAACCAGACTCAACTACTATATCTATCTCAGAACATTGCATCTATAATTGGTGCTGTTTTACTTGAACAGCAAAGGTACTGAGTAAAGCATAAACTACTATATTTCTTAAAATAAAATGAGCAGGCATAGAATATACTTTTAAATAAACATACATATACAGATTAAAATGTTAGGCAGAATAGACCCAAACAGGATGTTTATCAGGTAGCTCTTCAAAGGCAAATATGTAGGAAATTTGCTTTCAAAGATGTCAGGTCCTGATATTTCAGTGAAATCGACTCAGCTCTCATTTTGCAGCCCTCTCCGTGCGCACACCCATTCCCTCGTTACACACTGACTCCAGAGTCAGCACCGTTATTCAGGAGGGACCTTTAATTTTGCCAGGAGACAATCCCCCCAACACAAATGTGTGGTGGTCGTTACAACATCCCAGTTATTATGGATAGGCAGTGTTTTCATCAGTGAAAGTAAGCATTTAAAAATAATCATCTGTGAAGATATAGTAAAAATTTAATTTGAATATAATTCAGAGAGAGCCTGCCTTAAATTTAATGGTTAATGTGCTGAAATGGAAAAACTATGCATCCAGGGATAAGATAAGTGGTATGTAAAAAAAAAATTCGAAGGGCCAGTTGAAAATATCATCATATTATAATCCTCAAAATATAATGGTGGGATAAAAGAGGTTTGGAAGCAAGTGTGAATTTTCAAATCTTTAAAAAGAAAGTACTTAGACCCTGTAATATAAAATTCATTGTATCTGAATGGAGTATGAAAGGGAAGGAGTAGTTTTGCAAATTTTGTTTTCATTTTGTACATTTATGTCACTGTTCCATAATCTTTAATGCATTTTGATTTAAGCACAGTTCACAGGAATTTAAATGGAATTTTGAGTTGAATAACATAATAATCTGATATAATCACAATTATGCTGATGCCAAATATTATATATATTAGGTGTGGTGATAAAACCCAATATTATTGGCCCCATAATATCAGTTTAATAAATTGCAACCAAATGGCCATAGTTCTCACTGAGACCAGATTAATATATTAATGAACACTGGAATAAGCCATCCAGAAGAAGGCAGTGGCATCTCCTCCCTGGCTGATGCATCATCCCTGGGGAGCAGCAGCTGTTCAGTGGTCCAGGGGTCCACACTCAAACTTACAGAGATGTACAGCCCATCCTTGGATCAGCCCATTACATCAGGCTGTCAGGCAGTCAATTCCATGATGGACAGTGCCTGCTACATTCTTCAACTTGATGGCCAACTTCTGTACCTCGTTAGGTACACACACCAAATAGATTCATGCAAACGTATCCAACTACTGAATCCATGCCACACTGCTGCGTGTGAGAGTTTGGCACAGGCTAAAGCTATGTTTTGAAATTTGTAGAACTGTAGCTTGTCTACTATCTTACATGGATGCTGATTTTATTCTGCATGTTCCTCACACATTGCCCTTCTGTTTCACAGGGAAATTTGAGTTTCTCATGTGTGGAGCCCTACACAGTGCCTGTCTTTTTCAATGCTACCAGTTACTTGGAGGTGCCTGGACGGCTGGACCAAGACCTGTTTTCAGTCAGTTTTCAGTTCAGAACTTGGAACCCCAGTGGTCTCCTGCTCTTCAGTCACTTTGCAGATAATTTGGGCAATGTGGAGATTGACCTCACTGAAAGCAAAGTTGCTGTTCATATCAACATCACGCAGACCAAGATGAGCCAAATAGATATTTCCTCAGGTCAGTGAAATCTATTTGATGTTTGCTCCTGTAGCTGCTAATGTGAGTTCCACATGTTTGTTTTGTTTTGTTTTGTTGGTGTTACATGCTGGTGGTTATGTTTAAATTCAGACTTTGGGGATTATCTCTTGGTTGCCCTGAGTGCTAATTGATAATGGAAACTTGGAGCCTTGCTGAGAGGTTACGGAGTGGGCAAGGAGGAAAGTTGGTTGAGACTGTCTTAGAGCACCCAGATCTCCTATTTTATATAAGTGCTAGTTCATTTTTAATAGAGAAATGGATATTTCTCTAGGTGAATATCTTATGTTTAAAAACAAAGTGTTTATTTTGCTAACCTGATAGTATCTGGTATCCTTTGACTTCATGGACATTCAAATATCTTTTACTATTAGTAATGGGATTGTATTAATTTGATTATGGGTTTAAAGGCATATTCAACTGCCTAAGTAATACTTTAAAGCAGTCTTGCTAAATTTATGCAAATTGTCACAGAATAAAAAGACAGACAAACAAGGGTGAATACAAGATATATGTATCAACTAAAGGAAGACCAACTTGGCTAAGTAAGATAATTCTTAAACTTGACATCAGTGGTAGATAAGCTGAGCTGCTTAGGTAATATTGTTGTCATTTGAACAAGTTTAGCAGTTATGGAATATTCTTTGAGTAATATGGTACAAAAAAAGTTGATCTTGCAAAATGAGATGTTCTAAGCAAAGAAAAATTGAGTGTGCTATAGGACTGATAAAGAGTAAAATTTTTACCAAATTCCTCTAGACGGTCCTTGCAATAGTTGTTTTTATTTTGTAAAGGACTAATTAGAAGACAGAGAATATGAATATTCACTGAGCCCCTTGTTCAGATGTACAGAATACTAAGAGAGGAAGTTCATGACAGAGTCCTGGACTGCATGACTGCCGGCTCTGATATCTAAACATTCTCCGTTCACTCGTGATACCATATGCATACCTTCAGCACAGTTTACATCACGTCCTATCATTCATGTCCATCCCATTTCTCCTCTATGCTTGCTGTCAGCTCTTTGAAGGCAGAAGCCATGCCTGTTCTATCTCTAGGATATAAAACAGCACCTATAATGGAAGAGGGGCTCTGGGAATGTTTGTCAAGTTCAACACTATGGCCCTTTGAAATAGTATTCACTAACAGAATATTTCTTGCTGAAGGTTATGTGTCCTTTTGTAAAATAGGCTTTGTGTTTCTATATGGCATGGCTGTGTGGACTTTTACTGAAAGGGATTCAAGGAAGAGATAGTAACCATTCTGGCAGAGATGTTTCTGAAATCAAAAGCTATCGTGAACTTCCTATTTATTTTTTCTGTTTATGCTCTGTTAGTTTTGCTTTTTTTCTGAATGTTTAGTCAAAATGTTTGATCAATCATATTTTATCACTACTTCCAATATAAATTCACTTGGGGAGATTTAGAGCAAATAGAAAATATCTGGAGAGATCAGAATAACACATAAAAAAATACACATGTAAATATTTACCACAGTTAAAAAACTCCTCACTAAATTCTGTTATGATTAATGATTCTTTTCTGATGACTATATAAAAATGTAAGTAGCAAGGCCTCCCTCCTGGTAATCTCTTAACAAACCAACTTTCTGGAACCATTATAATGGAAAGAATAGGATCTTAAACATAGTGATCAATAAACATTTATTAATTTCATGTAGTCTAATATAGGACTCCAGGATACTCTCATCTAATTTAAAATGTGTTTATTAAAAAATAAAGAAGAAAGGAAGCTAATATTTAACAACTAATATACCTTAATAGATCTGCTTAAATATGATAAAATTAGACTTTAGTTATTTGTGTCAATTTAACATAGAATCTGTGCAAATAAAGGGAGACTGATATGAAATCTAAATATTTCTTTAGTCTCGCTCATATATTAACATTGAAAATACCTTAATGTTTTGAATATTTCCTTTTTTTTCTACACTTGTAGTAGAAACTGAGATTGTATCAGATATCATTGCTCAAGTTTGAGAAATTTTAGTAAGGAAATCAATATACATACATTCAAAAAAGTTGTACAATGTACTCATTTAAATTGTTTATTAAAAAATAAGGAAAGAAAGAACAAAGGAATCCAATATGTGACAACTATATTCATTTATTCTACAAATAGAGTCCATAGAAGACAATTTTCATTCGTATTTTAATGCCTTATACTAAATTCAGTTAAACGTATAAGTAATAGTATAAGTAGCAACACTGAGAAAATAATTAATTTAGGAAGATCAGTTAACCCAGGGCACTAATGTTTGCTTTAACAGAGGGAGATAGTTCTATATTATGTCTACTCTATTCTTATCAGCAGTATGAACTTGAAGAATATCAGTCCTTCTTCTTTTTTTGAAATAGCTTGTGAAAGATACAAGGAAAATCTAGAAGAGGAAAATGCCCACTAACAATATTTTGGTGTGTATACACAGAAGTGCGTGTGCACAAGCACACACACTAATTCTGAAGTAGTACGTTCAGATGTCAATATGGCGATACTCAGATACTGTCTATTAATATACAGTTCTAACTTGGTTTTGCTTTTAGTTAATTCTGTGGTCCAGGATGAAAATAATTCAGGTGGCTCAAAACCCTTTTTAGTCTGTCTTGGACATCATTGTTCTTTGGTGATGAATTCAAAATAAATCCTGTAAATTTCGGAATGTTCAATATATCGTTCACTGTCTTTTTGTATATTTCCCTCCAAGTTGTGATTAATTTTCAAGAATATCATTAGTTATTGACAGTGGACTCAACTTGTAAAATTCAAACTCTGAATAACCTTGAATTTACAAAGTGGGTTATCTTTCTATGAAAATATTTTCCAAGTTGCAACACTTGTATAAAACATTTGACTATATTTATTTCTGCATAGAATAATCATTACCGATTGGTGAATACATATTTATGCATTACTTTTAATGTGGAATAAGTGGTAAAAGGACAAAACAGGTACAAGAAAGGTTGAATGGATAACATCTGTTCGCTGTGAGGATAATTTTTATTTCTACTTTTATATTCAGAACCCTAGGGAAGGTGGACCTAGAACTGTGCTTTTAAAATGATTTGGGATTTTTTAAGTTGTTTTTTCCAGCTTTTTTGAGGTATGATTGACAAATTAAAATTATGTATATTTAGGTTGTACAATATTTTTTTAGACTTACTTCATGGTGATTTAGTTTACATAAATATTGTGAAATAATTACCACAATCAAGTTAATTAAGACATTTATCACCTCACCTAGTTACTTGTGTGTGAGGGAAGAGGGGGAGGACACTTAAGATCTTCTCTCTTAGCAAATTTCAAGTATACAATACAGCATTATTAACTATGATCACCATATTGTATGTTAGCATCCCCAGAACTTTTTCCTCTCCTGACTGACAGTGCCATTTGACCAACATCTCCCCATTTCCCCTACCCCCACCCCTGGCAACCACCCTTCTACTCTCTGATTCTATGCATTTGACCTCTTCAGAGTCTGCATATAAATGAGATCACAAGAGTTTTTGTCTTTCTGTATCTGGTTTTTTTCATATAGCGTAATGTCATCTAGGTTCAAATGATTTTAATCAAAACACAGTTTGAAAACGGTTTCTATCACACCCAATAAATACCAAAACAAAGTTTTATGAAATAAAACTTATCTTGCTACTTTAGATGTACTCCCCTATTTTGATGTTTTCTTTTCTGTTTCCATTAAAAAAAATTGCTATGGTCCACGAAATGATTTCATGGCCTAAAAACAACTTGGGATCCACTGACCTACAGATTTATCCTCTCAATTGAAGAGTTGGTATTTTTTAAAGTTTTAGTTGCCTAATGGCATTTACTTTATGACTCTGTATGGGAAAACTAAATATATCTTTCAGGAACAGATTTATATTATTATAATAGTAGTAAGAAGGTATTACATGTGTATTACTGTCTGATATAAAGTCAAAAAAACAAAACAAAACCCTACTACCATTTGAGATAAGGTTTTTTTTGCAAAATGCAAAAAAATTTTAAAGCACTCAATCACAAACAGATGTTTAGAATAATACTCTAAATTTGTGGTCTGCCCTTGTTAATAAGGTCATAAAATGCGATTCAGCATTTATATATAGAAGAAGGAAAGTAATTCTATTAATGAGACCTTTCTCACCTATTAAAAACAATTTTTATTCATGTAAACAAAGCCTTTCAGAACAATCATTCAGAGTTTGCACTGGTTCTAAATCAATTGTTTGCTCAGCTGAAGTATTCAAACTTTCTTGTTTTGTTTCTGTAGACATTGCTTTAATTTTAGAATGACTTTTCAGCAACTGCACTGTGTCAGAAAACTGCACTCAGCAAATATCTTTGTCTCCAAAGATAATCTTTTTGTGGTCTCGTTTTACTTTTGTTTCTTTGTAAACTTAAGTTCTATTTGGGTATGTTAAGGTAAGGTATCTTAGTCCTCTCAGGCCACTGTAGTAAAATGCCATAGACTGGGTGGCTTATAAATAATACACGTTTATTTCTCATAGTTCTGGGGGCCAGAAGCCCAAGATCAGGGTGCTGCTAGCTAGCGTGGTCAGACTTTGCTGAAGGCTGTTCTCCAGGTTGTAGATTGTGGACTTGTGGCTGTGTCCTCACATGATAGAAGGGACTGGGGAGCTCTGTGGAGTCTCTTTTATAAAAGCAGTAATCCCATTCAGGAAAGCTCCACCCTCGTGCCCAGTAACCTCCCACAGGCTCCACCTCCTAACACCATCACACCAGGCATTAGGATAGCAACACAGTAGAACCTTGAACAACATGGGCTCTCACTGTGTGGATTTACTTGTATGTGGATTTTATTTTCAGTAAATACTGTAAATGTATTTTCTCTTCTTTATGATTTTTTAAATAATATTTTTTTCTCTAGCTTTATTATAAGAATACAGTATACAATACATATAACATATAAAATATGTTAGTTGACACTTTATGTTATCAGTAAGGCATCCGGTCAGCAGTAGGCTATTAGTAGTTAACTCTGGGGAAGTCAGAAGTTTTATGTTCACTTTTGACTGTGTGTTGTGGAGGTTAGTGTGCCTAAACCCTATATTGCTCAAGGGTCAACAGTACATGAATTTGGGGAGACGGAAACATTTAGACCATAGCAGGAGGAGTAGACGTTTTCTTGGCTTTTTGTTCACTGGGGAACTTGCTGGTAAATACTGGCAAGTTGCTAGTTCAGTCTTGATAAATGCATTTCCCTGGGACTGCTTGTGGTGCTGTCTATTCGAAGCAATTACAATAGCTCTTCTTTCGATTTTATGGATATTTGGAAAGGTAGTTAGCACATTGATATTTGAAAGAATTAAGTCATTCCAATTTCCAAAATTCAGTGATAGCTTGCATCGTGAAGTTTCTTTTTTTTCACATAAGGAAAGAAGGGTCTAGTTTGCAATACGATTCTTTTTATGTTTTAATTGTTTATTGAGAAATGATTTTCAGCTCTGTGATTTCAAACTGCTGATATTATTATAAGACATTTAAAAATAAATTCCCATAACTCAAAAGTTAAATAACGTTTATCTAGGCATTACTTCATATGCTATAAGCAAATTTTTACAATACAGCAAAAGCGATTGGAGAATTTATTTAGTAATACATATTATATTCTTTAATTCAAGTTTAAACCATAAGTAATTAGAAGTCTTAAAAATGTTACTCTCCTTTGATCTTTTAAATTTAAATCATTCTGATTCTACAGAAACAAACGCACAGAAGTATTTGTCACAATATATATAAAATAAAAAAGTAATAGAAAACAAACTAAATATTTTAAATGAAGAGATGATTAAAGAGAGCATCTTTATGTAGAATATTATGTCATGAGAAATTATGTTTTTTAAAGAAAATTTAATACCAGTGAAAAATATAGTAAATAAAAATACCTGTAAAAGTCTGTAAAGAATAATACCTCAGTATTATTATAAATATATAAGTAGAAAATAGTTCAAAATGAAGTAAAAATCTGAGTAATACTAATAATAATCATCTCTAATTGATGGATTATCAGTTCATGATTAACCTCTTTAATATATTTTTCATAATATCGAAATTTACTATAATAAAAACTTATTACTGTTAAAAAACAACAAAAAGGTATACTTTTTATTAAGTGATTAAAGATAGAATGATATTTCTAAAAAGCGGAATGCTTAACAATATTATGGGTGGAAACTTCATAGAGTAAGCTATATCAGCTTAAAAATTCTAGTTTCTTTGCTCTGTTAGAAACATACGTGTAGTAGATTTTTTAAAAGTCTGTTCTAAAAAAATGAGCTCCAGCATAATTTCCTTAATTACATTTGCATAACAAACGGAGCATTTTATATTCTGATGCAGAAATTTGAGGGTTGGATCTATGAGCTTTTATCTGAATATATATATAACTAATTTTGAACAAATTCTTCTGTGTACATGCCTTCTATGTAGTTTTAAACCCTCCCCCCCACCCAGTATAGATCGATAAATTCATATATAAAGGCATTTTCCTTTAAAACTGTTGCTAGCTATCAAAGAATAGGTTTTATTTTTCTTTCTTAATAATGAATTGGTGGATACGAATCTCTTTATTCCCAAATAACATACATATACTTCTACCAAAATAGTAGTTAAAAATTAATTTTTAAATTTCCTTACTTTTTTATAAACTTCTAAATATCCAAGATTTTCAAGGAAAACTCAGAAATTCATCATTTTAATGTGATGAAGGTAAATAAAACACGTCTCTGGATTCTTAGGGGAAGATGGGGCATCAGAAAAGTTGATTCATAGAGCACTGAGCTCGTTTTAATCAGGAATCTACGTTTATACTCGGACAACACCTCTCCTCTCATTTAGTAACAGCCAACGTGAGATGGATGTAGCTCTGCATAGACAGATAAATATAAGTGTAGATAACCTTGGACATTGCTACAACGCAGTTTGCTTATTTTATTCTCCCAAATTCACAGGTAGACTTGCTGTGAGAGCCACATGGTGCCAAATAAAAAGCATCTGAGTGAATAGTATATTGCTCCTGGGTAGCTTCACCTAGCTGACTTTTTATTATATTTCAATTCCTAAAGTAGCTGTACTATCATCATGCAAGCTGAGTGGAAATCTACCTTTAATTATACTTCTGTGCATGATAGTGCATTTTCACATCAATAGAAGCATTATATTCCAACATGAAAGAAAAAAAGAGGCTGGGGGAAAGTTTTGTGATATTAGGTATTGACTTACTCTTTTGAAAGAAAAGGAGACATTTTATTTTATAATCACGCTCTAAGGTACTATACTCACTCTAGTTTCTATAAGGTTTCTGGGCCTTTGTAAATATCCTATGCCTTTTTCAGGGAAGATGAATAAAACATGATTGTGTCTATGTGTGTACAATAATTTTTAAAAATTGCAAGGAGAGGATAAAATTTAGTAAACTTAGGTGAATAAAATGGAGGTAAAAACTCCCAGGAGGGACCAGATGAGGTTCACTGAGAGGCCCATCGTCTTTATCTGTCATATAAGTTTAAGGGCTGAAATTTCTCTGATAGAGTAATTAATAAATTAATTAAGCAATGTAGATTTATATAATAGAGAGATAGTAAGTCACCTGTATTAGGATGTTCCAGAGAAACATAACCAATAGGATGCATATATATAAAGAGAGATTTATTAGAAGGAATGGGCTCACAATTATGGAGGCTGAGAGGTCATAAGATCTGCATTTGGCAAGTGGAAACCTAGGAGAGCCCATGGGGTAGTTCCCCTCCAAGTCTGAAGGCTTGAGAGCCAGGAGAGCTGATGCTGTAAGATCTGGCCTGAAAGCAGGTGGGCTTGAGAATGAAGAAGAGTTGATATTTTAGGTTGAGTCTGAACTTAGGAGATCAGTATTGGGGCTCCAAAGTCAGGCGGAGAGAGGGAATTCTCCTTCCTCTGCCTTTTTGTTCTGTTCTGGCCTTCATATTGGATGAGGCCCACCCACACCAGAGGGATCAATCTGTTTTATTCAATACACTGATTCAAATGTTAATCTCATCCAGAAACACCCTCACATACACGCCCAGAATACTGTTTAACTAAACATCTGGGCACCCTGTGGCCTCATCAAATTGATACATAAAATCAACCATCACATCAACTTTAGACACTTTTGCCATTGAGTATATATAATTTTGTTTTAAATAGTTAAAAAATAAAAAAGAGTGTTGGCGTAGAGCAATCAGAGATTGGTTGCCTGTATAATCAGAAAGAACACAGAGTCAATGGATTGTAAACTTGTCCCCTACCCCCACATCCCCCATTAATCTCAGGATGAGAGTTACCCAGGGTAATGAACTTGACCAGGAAATTCAGACTGTGAGATAGTACTTTTCTCCTTTGATGATTTTAAAGCAATTTGAGCCATCCCACTTATGAAGAATTTAAGAACACTGGGTTATGATAAGGGTTCATGATAATTTGCTGTGGAGATGAGACTCTTGTGAGAGGGATCCCACAGATTCTGATAGAGCTAGTTGGAAACCTGAAATTGACTTGAGATTAGACTAAAGAATGGCTCCTCTGGATGTCCTGCGAGATGTTGACCACACACGTCTTAGTGTCTTTTCTTTGTTCATAAAAGCTCTAGGATTTGGGGGGAGCCACATAACACTCTTTAGAAAGTATTTACTTTTGGTGACCTTGTGTCACAAAGTAGCTATGTAGATGGAGCAATCTTTAATGATAACTTAGTTTTATGATTTATTTTATTCTGACACAGTACCCCAAGCACGGACCCTACGTCTGATAAGGGAATTCCTGCCGTTATTTCTGAGCCCTCATTCTTCTCTCCAGCCACTACTTTCCCCTCCTTACTCCCTGTGAGTTAGTTTTACAAGTCAAGTTCTGCCTAGATCTTTGCTGTAGCACTTACTAACATGTGATGTTTTCTGAAAGATGCAGATAATCTGCCAGTCTTTCTTCTAGTAGTACTTCCAGTGTTTCCACTTTCTGGGA
>NW_006442110.1:3610556-3616707 GCF_000325575.1 Pteropus alecto | reverse complement strand
ACCTCTATTCAGAAGCTGAGTTATTGCTGCCCGAGGCATATCACGCTGCTGCCCATTCCCTCCTAGATCCTGGAGCACTATCCTCTCTGACTGCCCAGCAGTCTTTCTCTCCACTCATCCCAGTGCTCTGCTATTTTATCCCGAATCCTGAATTTTTTTTGCTGACTTGAGTCTAGGTTGTAACCTCTTATTGCCTATAAATATTGCCTTTCTCGTTGGGTATAATTTTTAACCATCTCCCAAACTGAAATGCTTCTATCAGTCCTTGTGCAGATCTATACCAAATTTCACCTCACTGTCCTCTCTGTCATCAAATCCCTGTTATTTCTGGGCATGCAGGTATAACACAAGTTGATTGGGCGGGGTGTGTGTGTGTATGTGTGTGTGTAGGGGCAAGTGGAGATGGTTACAAGCAGGGAAATAGTACAGTGCACACAATCCCCCAAGCTCTTAGTTTTGGCTGGACATAGATGTTCAACTGACACCATGGCCAAGATTCCAGCAGCGAGGAGCCTGCACCTTTCATGTGCTGTATCATCATGAGGGCATGAGTCAGAAACGCTGCCTCGTTAGAAAAGGGAGGCCTCTGCAGCCCAGTGGATATCAGCCTGCCCCCAGATTGTGCTGACTCAGATTGGCTGGTCCAGCACTCTGCCAAAGAACTAAAAGATTGGAAGAAATGAGACTGCAGGGCCATCCAGCATTTGGTCCTGAGATAGTGATGATGACTACGATAATAACTAATGGCTGTTAAATGCTTATACCATGACTGTCAGTGTGCTAAATCCTTTACATAAATTATCTTGCCTAAGGCTCCAGTGACCTTGTGAGTTAAGTGTAAAACCTTCTTCCTTACTCACTTATATCAATGATAAAATCATTCTTCTAGTGACCCACATTCAAAACCTTGAAAAAAATCACATTTTGTTCTCCATCTTTTCCTAGCACATGTAATGATTTAACAAGTACTACCAGTTCTTTTGGAGTGTCTCATCCATCCATCGTTCCCTTATGCTAGTTTAAAAATTCATCTCCTGGAAAGATAATCAAGGCCATCTTAATTGCCAGAAAGAACGTTTCTTTTTCAGTCATTGTCCTATTTTTATGGTATAGTACTTAATAGCATAGACTGGAGCCAGATTGCCCACTGGGTAACACTGATTGAGGTCTTTCTCTGTTCCAGTCACTGTTTAAATGAAGATAATGTGCACAAATATATTGTCATTTAATTCAGTAACTCCTTGGGATAAAGAACATTATCATCTGCATTGTATAGATGAAGAAACAGAGGCATAGAGATAGAATAACTCACCCAGACTTCTCCAGCTAGGAAATAGCAGAGCTTAAAAAGGAGTCTGGAAAATTTGAGTCTAAAGTCAGTCCTCTTGACCACTCTACCACATTGCCTCTCACATGCATTCAACACACTGGCTTCCATTCACATTGGATCGGGTGTTATCGAATATGACATATCCGAAATATTTGTTGGATGCAGCACTTGACACCAATGATGTCCTTATCATG
The DNA here is from genome assembly GCF_000325575.1 of Pteropus alecto. NCBI lineage: Eukaryota > Metazoa > Chordata > Mammalia > Chiroptera > Pteropodidae > Pteropus > Pteropus alecto. Next base: position 3,615,183 of record NW_006442110.1, on the reverse strand, counting down.
TCTCCTTGGAATTCACCAAGGAGCCTTTTAAATAATTTCTCTTGTTGTTTCTCATTTCTCTCTCACATTATCCAAGTTTTTATTTCTAAAATGCAAGGAAAATACTTTGATTTTTTTTCCCCCATTCCCTACAAGATAACTCCTGATTTCTGAGCATGCCCATACAAGAGTATGCACAAACTGAGCCCAGCTGGATTATATGACCTTCATTTTTCCTACTTTACACCATGTACTTGGACTGCTTTCCGCTGTCTACCAAGAATCTCTTCCTCTACATGTGACCCTGGTAAACTCCTGCTCATCCTTCAAGATCCAGTTTTAGTATCACTTAGTATCAATTTAGTATCATTTCCTTTTTAATCCACCATTCTCTAATATAGCAGCTCATATTTTGAATAACAATTATTTTTCTTTGTTCCATCTTAAATCGTAAACTCCACTGTTGTGATTCACTCATCTCTGTACTCCTAACATTCATCATAACAGTTAGCAGAGAATAGATGATCGATGTTTTCATCTTTGATTTTTTCTGTTGGTCTTCACTTGGACAATTGCAGAGTGTCCTTGCTCTTCTCTCTCTGCCTCTTCCTTCTCTACAGAAATCCACTCCACAGATTCCTTCTTGATTAAAATTCCAAAATGACTCTTTCCATTGTTTCTTACTTCCATTAAAAATTCTATGAAGTCCCAAATTTTTAAGAGTAAATTCCATATGTTTGCCCCCAAAAGTCCGAACACTCATCCCGAGGTGATCTCGAATCCTTCTAAAATTTTAAATCGTGTTTATCGTTTTTACTTGTTTGACATTGTCTCATATTGTTTGGACATTTGTCTACTCTGGTTGAAAATGTGATTCCTCAAGTTTTTGCCTGTCTACCTCTGATCCTTCCAAGTATTCAGTTGATTGATTGTTTTAATGAACTGATACCAAGATGTTATAAACTCTAATTTTATAATTCTGTTGTCTTCATCAATTTATATGAACCAAATTCATTGTGAAATGAGAGTAGCAAGTATTTCAGAAGAAATAATTGCTTAACTGCAGGAAGCTAAAGTGTGTGAAATTCATCAGGACCTGAATTTTGATGTGATACTTTTATAGCAAGAAGAATTAGTTTTTAAGGTATTGAAGTCTACAGTTGTACTGGGTAAACTATTATATGAATAAAATTAAAGCATATATACATTTACTAAAAAATGTATTCTCAGGAGCATGGCATGAAGTAAAATCTTGAAATTAGTCCTATTCCCATTCTATTTATTATTCCACACAGAATACAAAAAAAGAAATGTGCATGATTAAAATTAATTTAGCTTTATTTTCTCCTTCAGGCTTGGGAAAGCATTTGACATGGTAACTCCAGGGAAAATTGAAGGAATCGAAGTTTTTTTAAGGCCCCAATCTGCAGTCAGTCCTACACTTAAAACGGAGATATTCCATTACTTGTGAGAGCCTAGTCTGACTCACTTTGCCAAGGGAAATGGTGTCTTGGATGATCAAATCATGTTGTCTCTGACTTCTTCTGTTTGGTAACTGTAAGCAGTAACCTTTCCTCTGTTAGATAACTAAATAATAAAATATACGCTTTGGAGTAACTTCATAGGAGAAACTGCATGTGGTCGTGGAGGAATAAATGGCACCTCCATCAGCCTCCCATCCCATCCCAGCACAGGCACCTGTTTATCGTAGGTCCACTAAGACCTTGTAGCACACACATGCTGCACTTCCAGCATACTTCATTCAGCTGCAGTGGGAAAAACAGAGCTAAGAAATTTTCTGTATTTTCTTATATTTTTTTATTATGCAATGCCGTACTGGAAAATGTGAAATCTGTATCATGCACGTAGATCCATTGGCGGGTAAATTTCAAGAGCTATGTATGCTATTTCATGCAGGATAATCAGCGCCATAGGCATACATAGCAAATGGTTTGTTCAGAAAAAGCTTGATGAGAGAAATAAAACCCTTGATAGTCTCTGTAAGAAGTATTTCCCTTTGGAAGCTGAAAGAGAAAGAGGGGGCTCTATATCTTTACGTATTGTTTCGCTGCCTGGAGCAGTTCTATAATGCACAGTGCCATTTATCACGTAGAACAGCCAGTGGGCATCACTATGGGAGAAAAAAACTAAAGCGCTTGAGCTCTGTTACTGTAAATGAGTGTATCTCCAGCAATGAATGCAGCTGACAGTTGTCTGAATGTGTGGAAGTGTGTAGGTGTGTATGCATACTTCAAGGAAAGAACTTTCAATATTTAATGAAGTAAAAACCTTAAAGTTCAATAATTCTATTTCTAATTGAGTACTATAATGTCTCCATTTGCCATGTTTGAATGATTTACAATGGAAAAGATTTAATCAGTAAGATGATGTGACATTAAACAAGGAAGAATTATAGCACATCCTGAACTTTTGTAAAGGGCTTACTTTCTTCCATTCCCTGCTCTCAAACATTTGAGCATTTACTATTAAGCAACAAAAAATATGAGATGGATTGACTCTACAAAAGAGGGTCTGGGAATGAGTCTACAGGAGCTGAGTAGAGCTGTGAGGACAGAACATAGTGGACATTAAGGTCACCAGGAGTTGGAGCTGACTCAATGGCACAAAACGCACACAACCAAAAATAACAGTTCCTAGCTTTTCTGATTTCCTTTTTTACCTTAATAAAACTGTGGGCATTAATACAGGGAAGTGGGGAAAAGAAATCTTGAGGGACAGATTCTTTAAAGCAGGGGTCCTCAACCCCCAGGCCCTCAGACCTGTAACGGTCCATGGGCTGTTAGGGACGGGGCCACACAGCAGGAGGTGAGTAGGGCGTGGGCCAGTGAAGTTCATCTGTATCTTCAGCTGCTCCCCAGCTCCTCAGTGCCATCTCAGATCATCAAGCATTAGATTCTCATAGGAGCACTGGTCCCTGGTGCCAAAAAGGTAGGGGACCGCTGCTCTAAAGCACTGGTTCTTAAGTGGGGGTGATTTTAACCCCTAAGGGATATGTGGTAATATCTGGCATGTATAATTGTCACAGCTTGGCGGATGTGTGATTGGTGTGCTGCTGGTATCTAGAGGGTGGAAGATAAAGAACTGCCCAATATACCACTAAGTATAAGACAGGCCCCTCACCGCACCAAATAAGGATGTATTTGGCCCAGAATGTCACTAGTGCTCATATCGAGAGCCCTGATCCAAATAGCCTTCATTATACTCTAAAAGTGGCACGCCTTGATGGGAGAAGTCCCGGGTTACCTCCCTCCACTCTGCGACGTCCACGTCCTCCTGGCTGACTACACAACAAGTTAGATGCACTGATTCTTGAGAGTCCTTTCAGGTCCACTTAGAGTCTTTCTTTTCTTCATCATTTCACTCTGTGCTGTTATGGGCTTTCTCTTCTTTTTCTTTCCCGGTATTTATATGCTTTGAAAGATTCCAGACTCCTCCCTTTTCTTTCACTTTTGCTTTCCTTGTAAAGTTTTTGCCCTTCAAAACAATGAAGAGACATTGTTGATTTATCTCTAGTCAAACTAATTATGCAATGAGGTCATTCTCCCAGTAAACACTCTTCTGTACTATCTAAACTGTGTTTTATTATTTTTTTTCTTTTTCGCACAAACTCCAAACTGTTTTTCTAAATTTTTGAACTCTGTAGTAACTGGCTTTTTTATAACTTGTTTCTGCCATTTTTATAAGCAGTCACCACAAACATGAATTAAGTTTCTTTGTGTGAGCTTGGCATTAGGCAGCAGGTCATTATCTAAAAGGTAAAATTAATTGGTTGCCGATATTAGATTCAAGTGTTAATGAAAACTTAATTATGTTAATTGTAAGAAAAAGACAGAATTTTAGAGTGGAAAAGAGCCTTAACTGCTATCGATTAGTTTCAAAATGTGTTCTGTAGAGGTGAAAATTGAGAGAAAAAAAAAAAGACATAACCCAAGGCACGAGATGGCAGGGAAGGGCATGAGCACTGGTCACCTTTCTCCTGCCAGAGTCCCGCTTCTCCCGTGTGGAGTAGGATCGTGTGCCTTCCCTGAGTACTCAGTGTCAGAGCATGTCGCCGCCTCCTGTGCGCCCGCTCCCTTCTCGCTACCACCAGCTCCCGAGTGGGCCTCTTCTTGTGCAATGGATGACGGCTGAGCTGCCTTTACCTCCCTTCACTGTTTATTACCATTGGCTTCGGTCACTATAAAACACTCACACAGCTTTGTGTGAGAATCACAAAAAAGAGAAATTTCAAAAATAAGAACAGTCACAGTCCTCCATAATACTCCTCTCATCTGTGTAATTTTAGTGTTATCTGCAGATTGCAAATACACATGTGCAGACACCCTCACACACACTGTCACACATGAGCCCACACACAGTCCCACGTTTCCTGGAACGTTCATTGTTACGTATCGGGCACCTAGTATATGCTAAGCACTGAGGCGATAAACAGAGTGCCCTCATTGTACTAATGCTCTAAAGAGAGATGGGACATATTAAACAAATACATAAAATATTTATAGATTATAGTAAAAGCTATCAAGGGAATAAGCAAAAGGACTATAAGATAATGACTAAAGGGTATTAAAATTAGACTCAGATAAAAAAAAAAAAAGGATCAAGCAGGGATAGAAAAACCACAAAGTAT
>NW_006442110.1:3606724-3610058 GCF_000325575.1 Pteropus alecto | reverse complement strand
TGTGAGAGAGCCCAGTTCTTTGTTGGACATGTTACATTTTAGGCGACATTGTCAGTTAGGAATATGAGTCTGGAGCTCAGAGCAGAGTCATTGCTAGAGTTACATACTTGGGTGTCATCAGCATATGGACAGTATTAGAAGTCATGGAACTGGACTACTTTAGTGAGTAAGAAAGTGTAGAGAGAGAGAGAGAGAAAAGAGTCCCAAACCAAGCCTCAAGGTAGTTCATCTTTTCAGAATTTGAGAAGAGAAGGAAAAATCCACAAGAAGGTAGAAAAGGAATGGACAATTAGGTAAGAAACAATCAGACTATGATATCCTGGAATCACAGGAGGAAAATTCCTCAGGAACAATAGTTTAATTAATGTTAAAATTAAAAAAAAACAAAAACAAACAAACAAAAAACAGTACACCTAAGTGGTCAACTACATAATAAATGAATACTTAGAACTTGTCTGTGCAAGGGAGAATTGAATATGATAAGAGAATTCTAGACCCATCTCTTCTGCTTACTGATTTTGTGGAAGACTGAGATAAGACAAATACTATCTCTAGCTCGAGTAAACCCAGGCTAATGCTATCTGAAAAGTAGAAAATATTGTTTATAATTATCATTGTTGATATCCTGTCTATGCCGTGTTCAACCCAATTCTCCCCATCTGTAATGAGAAGTCAGTATAATCAGAAAGGTGAAAGTTAAAAAAAAAAATAAATGAATATTCAGAGAGAGTGTATCATAAGGGAAATGAATTGAAAATATTTGGAATGACCATTGAAGAAGATGGGAGGAGATACCTGAACCCTGGAAGGAGCTGAAAGACTATGAAAGAAATAGAACATCCAGCAAGACAAAGTTGTTTCATGAAAAATGTTAACTTAAAAAAAACAGAACCAACATCTACTCAGGGGAACTCTGTGCCGAATATTAGGTGCTTGGCATATATTTACCTCACATAAATGTGACAACAAATTCTGAAATGGGTATTTATCCTTTTTATAAGGAGAAAGCAAAAGTTATATTAAATATTGTACCAATACTCTAAGTGGCAGAGTTGGTACTTGAAGTAAAATTGACTCTTTTCCTAAATTCATAAACTTTCTTGTACCCTGTGCTAGTAAAACACAGTAAAGAAGTACAGGTATTCCAAAAGCAGGGGAAGATGTTGGGATATCAGGAAAATCGAAGGATAAATAAGAAGGAACTGGTGTGAGGCAAATGAATAGGAGTATCGTTGCTGTTTTACAAGGTTAGGCAGTAAGAAGAAATGTGAGAAATAAGCAGATAAAATGGTAAATAAATTAACATATATCCAGCATCAAGCCGTTGAATACTAACAAAAAGCCAAATATAACTAAACATATGCTTTTTAAGTAATCTCTTGAAATAACTTCGCTCAAATATTTACATCTAGTCTTGGTAGTTCAGGCTAAAGTTCATTTTTGTGGCCTGAGTTTAGTACTTCCTTCCTTTATTTCACTTTCACCTGCATAGATATAATTGTTTTGTTTCTTTGTCAATAACTTTATGGAAAGCATTTTCTAGTGGGTAAAAAAAAAAAAATGCATATATAACCTTTATTCAGCGTGTATTTGGCAGTCTGTTTTGTTTGCAAATCCAAAAGACGATGGTTCCTTTCAGGGAGTTCTTTACGTGTTACTCCAGTGTGTTTCCACTGCTGTCATATGGTCACTACCAGAGCACAAAGCTAGAAAGAGCAGCTGGGTCTTTCTGTGGCTTCCATGTACTAATTTGGAAATGGAACTGTCTTGGAAGCCTCCCTTGTTAATTTTGAATTTTGGATGTATTTGTGCATCCAAATTTCTTTTTCCTGATGCAGCCATGAAAAAGCTGTGTTACCCTGAACTTTGCCAGTGAGAAATAGTGGGAAACATCATATCTCGTGCCGTCAAGTATGCATCTTGGTTTAATGGTCATGACAATGCTGAATTTGCCTGTACCCAGCACAGTTTGTAGCAGTTATAGAATCACGTATACAGATTAACTTTCCTTCAGAAAATTAAATATTGAAGTAGTCATACTGAGTTTTAGAATCAGAAAGCACATACCTATTCATTGATTCCATTCTCTACCTTACACTTGTCTAAAGAACTAAAGGTATTGAGCAATCAGATAAGGAGCAGTATGTCATGGTGGTTAAGAACTTGGATTCTAGAAGCCAGATGCCTGGGTTCTAATCATCATCATCATATGTTCAGTGTTTATCATCTACTTAATCTTTTTGTCACAGGTTCTTCATTTGTAAAACAGTATGACGAAGATAATAATAACATCTACCTCTTAGGTAGCCATGAGAATTAAATGCAAAAATGATTAGATTTGTCTCTAGCTCATATAAATTTGAGGCTGTAATATTGTTTTATATTATTGTTCCTGATCTTAGTAGTATGGAAACAAAGAAGACCTAATCAGTATCTCTAATCACAATATAATTGAAGAACTAAAAAGTAAATAAATGGACACTTGACTTATTATGTGACTTTAAAAATAATGAGATTTAATTAATGGTAAAATAACACCAGTTTGTAATGCTTGATTTTTTAAAGTAATATTATAAACATTGTGCTCAAATTATAAGTACAGTCATATAAAATTGGAATAAAAAGAAACTATACAGACAGAATCGTACCACCATCTCATTAAACAATGAGAGAACTGAGACCAAGATGTCAGAGATATCAGCACGGCTATGTCGTAATATGATCCAGAGCAGAATGTCTTATGACATGTATTTTTAATTTTTTTCCAGTGGTCTACACTGGTTTTACAAATCGAGAACAAGGAGATCATGTCAGATTCATGGGGATCAGGGAAGAGCATATACAATATATAGGAATTTTTGAGTTTTGGAGTACTTTTTACAATCCAGTTGGATTAGGGAAGAATTTGGGAAGTGAGAGCACATAGTAGATAGGTCTACGCTACTGCCACATCCATGAAACAGTAGGAAGCTGTCTGAAGGATGCAAAGTACTGACTGTTACATAAGTTTCTGCATTTAACAAATATTTATTGAATATTACTCTATGCCAAGCTTACCGTGCTCTATACACCTGATATAAATCAAGGAACAAAACAAAGATTTCTGACATTTGGAGCTTAAATTGTAATTGAAAATGACAAAAAAAAAAAAAACTTGTAATACACGAATGAGATACACAGAGACTGCATAGTGTGTTAGAAGACAAGTGAAGGTCTGTGGCAAAAACAAGGTAGGGCGAGAGGGATGTGGATGCAGTGGCGGGCAGACAGTGGTGCGAGATAGATCAGCAGAGGCCTCACAGCAAAGGTGATAAAGTAACTGCAAACTGGTGAG
>NW_006442110.1:3599576-3605708 GCF_000325575.1 Pteropus alecto | reverse complement strand
CCGTTCCGTTTCCACTCTTTCTCTTTGAGAAAACTCAGAAAGGCCAGAAAGCCCATGTCATAAACACACCTGGCTCTATTCTCTGGCATGTTTTTTTGTTTTGTTTTGTTTTGTTTTGTTTTTTGATATCCTGCTAATAGCCCAAGAAAACAGTAACAGGGCTGACCTTCAGTTATTGCCTTTTTGGTCTCATTCGTGGGTGGTCACAAAAGTCTCTCCCACCCCACTCCCAGAGCCCCAAAGTATACTAAGCGCATAATGCCAGAAACACTCGTTTTAGAGCATAATTTACTTCCATTGTGATAATCAGGGGTTTTGACCCCTGTTAAAATGCAAATATTTCTGGAAGAAGTTTCCCATCTTCCCTGAGACCCAATTTTGATGTGACCATCATACAAGAAATGCTCAGAAGAGACATGCTGCTGAGAAGGGAGGAGAAGACAGGCTGATGGAAAATAAAGCTCTTTTGGAAGGGACAGTGGCTTCCTGTACATGCGGTTCTCAGAGTAGCTGGTCAGTTTGTTTTCATTCTCCAGGTCCGAGGCACTTCCTCATGACATTCTTTCTGAGCATTCTATTCAAGACTGACTTTGATTTTCTGTAATTAAACTGTTTTATTTCCTTCATCATCTTTTAAAAATATTATTCAGTTGCTTTAATTTAAATTGTTTTATCTGTTTCTTGTTTATCTCTACCATTAATATAAGTTCTCTGAGAATTGGGATCCTGCATCCCCAGTTCCACATTTCCCCCAAGAACCTAGCCTTGTGCCTTGGCTTAATGCGCTTGGCTAGATGGATAAATGAATGAATGAATAAATAGTACAAATTAGTTTTAGATACTTTGTATTCCATCCAGATATACATGCCCAATATTTATCAGAAAAGGCATAATAAATTATTAAGCTCAAATCCAAATTTTAACATTACATATTTATATTTCATTATCAGTAAGTCAATTAGTGGCATATAGTGGGACATTATAGTAGTTTTCTTTTTTAAGTACATCAATAATTTCATAGTAAATCAATAGTAACAAAAAAATGCAAATGCTTTTCATGTTTTAAAGAAGTCATAAAAAACACTGTAACTAAATGCAGTTTAATAATATGAAGTTTATTTGCATATCTCTCATTTCTTTGTGCTTATACTGACACTGTCTTACTTTTTTTACTTTCCCTAGTGATTTCTTGTCTTTAACTTTAAAATGGAAAAGTGATTAAACATGTCAAAACAAATAACTCTGCATTTTAGTTTTTCAAGTAAATTAAAATTTCATGGGCTTTTGAAAACAGTCATATGGAAACATCCATTAATAACCACATCAGCTTCTAATGGAACAAGTTTCCACCAAGCTTAAAAGACCTTTTGTGCTTTTATAAATCCATTTTGAATGAGAGCTAAAAAAATTAAGTTCAGCTCATCCTTAATAATGCTATTTATGATAATAGTTCTTCAGAGGATTTATTTCTGCACTGTGGATTACATGCACAACAGGACCATGTGCTGAGTGTATTTATGAAAGGAAACAACTTTTCACACTGCTTAGTTAAATCACATCTTATTCTGTTGACCTGAGATGCAGCACAATTAACCTATTTGTTAGTTGTGAATAAAATGGGACATAAAGTGATAGTTTAATGTAAGCATTAACACATCTTAACATAAAATGTAAGTATTTGTATCTCAGGGTGATTTTTCTTCAATATTAAAAGCACTGGCAATGCCTAAATCTATAGCGAAAGCTGAATGATGGAGTTCTGTCTCTATCATTCTCTCTTCTTATGTGTGCTGAAGTGAATTATGTCCTTGTTGAGGATCTGCTGGAAGGCACGCACCAAACAATACACATAGAAAATGTAGAGAGGAATAAAACAAGATCCCTTAGCCGAAAGAGTTTATGCTCTAAAGGAAGAAACCGATTTCTAATAAAAAAAAATAAAATGCAGTATAATAAATTCCATTCAAATAACGCATACATGTCATCTTACATACAAACTATGGTACACCTTGCTTTCTGGGTTATGGTGCATGGGTTCACTGGAGATTCAGCAGAGGAATTAACATTTGATCTGAGACATAAAGGAAAGATCAGTGTTCTCGATGAGGGCAGGGGAGCGAGTTGGTCTCAACAGGCAAAGGAAAGAGCATTTGCAGGGTATGAAATTGCACAGTGTCTTCCAGGAACACTAGAGGTGTCTGGAACATGCGGGCGGTACTAAAAAGAAGCAGAAATTGCTTACATTAATTCAAATTGGAAAGTTTTGTGTGTCCTTTTTATGGACTTAGGTTATATTCTGTGGGTGGCTATTAGAAGAATATAAGTAAAATAATTACATGATCAAATTTGCATTGCAGATGTGATTTTTGTGGTAATCTTTAACTCATGTTGCCAATTTTTTAAAGATGTATTTATTATTAAAATATCTACACATGAGATTATGGTTAGACTAAAATAAAGAAATTGGGCAGTTAGAAAGTCAGATATACCTATATATCCATGGTGTTCAAATATTGTTTAATTTGGCTGAAACTTTTTAAGAAATAACTTTTTGTAGATGTATAATCAACCGTACACATCCTTCAGTGTTGATTAACGTCACCAGCCTTCGTATTACTATTTTAAAATATTTTAAGTTTACTCATTTTTTTCAGTTATAACCATATATTCTAAAGATCAGAATTGGTCTATGATCTACAAATATTTTTCATACACATGAGTTCACTTATACACTTCAATATGATTGAAGTAGGTATAAAAATCAAACCACAATTAATTGTGCACCTAATAAACTGCCTCACAATTTGTGAATATGTGATGAAGGCATGTTAGCACTATATAAACTGATAACTGTGCAGAAACCTTAACTAAGAATTTAGTATATGTTATCCATCTATGATCTTATATAATATGAATCAAATATTTTCATTGCAGAAACTGCAACACGTGACACAAACCATTCAAGGGTTTTAGTTACTTGGCTTTAAGTAGTCGAGAAAGTATAATTTGTAAGACCCTAGAAAAGTAAGAGGTTTGCTTGGATAAGTTTAACATTATTTTGAGCTATCCAGTCACTGAACCACTATGACTGACAAATTGGTTTGTCAATATCACAAGCAATAGCAAGCCAAGATAGCTGTTTTCTTAAGTACCGTCATAAAACTGGGAACTATTTCCAGGATAATATCAATTGATATAAAAATATTCGATATACAGATACTTCCTATAAGTGATATTAATGGATGCTTATTAATTATTACATCCAAGCCATTTCTCTAACTTATATTCATGTTTTTAGGCACCAAATGTATTTATTAAATTATGGGAGTATAGAATAAAATGCCATGGTTCAGAGGAGAAAAAGATTTATGGGAATTTATAATTGCAGAAATTTTATCCATGTTACAAAACATTGCTAAATGCTTCTGTCTCTGTCGAGATTTTATTTTTAATTAATATAGTGATGTTTTAATTACTATAACTACCTACTTTTATTAAGATATGTTTACTGAACACTGCAACTTTTATTGCACACAACGTCCCTATCACAGGAAATTTAGAAATTTAAAATCCCGAAAGAGTTCGGAATTTAATAAACAAGATGAAAAATTGCAGTATGGTGCATTAAGTACTATAAGTATGCAACTAAAAGAAGCGACTAAATCTTAAGTGAGTAGGCTGGATATTTAAGATTTATATATTTTCGTTGTTATTTTTATGTTTGTTAATGCTTAAGCCAAAATAATGTATAAGCGTCGAGGGGTGGGAGGGAGGAAGGGTAATGCCAGTAGTGGGGGCAGACTGCTCAAGTTCCCAGAGATGATTTTGTATTCAGAAGCCTAGAAGGAAAAGAAAGAAGTGATGAATCTGCTAGGTACGTAGAGAGCTGATTGTGAAGAATTTTGCATTCTATGAAAAGAAAGTTAGATTATCTCCGAAAAGAACTAGAACACTGTTAAGAGTTTTGGAAGTGACGCTGACTTTTGTTAGCGGCAGTATAAATGACAAGAAAGGGATAGGATCGAGAGGTAATGAGAAGGAAAGTGTAAAGGACTTGGTGACCAGTGGGATGGTGTATGTAAGCAAGAAAAGGGCTGGTGATGAGGGCGTCCTAGTTTAAGATTTTGCAATTCAGTGAATGATATTGGCAATAACAGAGATATGAAATACAGAAAAGGAAACAAATATATGTGAATGATGAATTTAAGACACGTATTGTTCGAAGTGCCACTTGGATGCCCCACCTCAGATTTGCAGTAAGAAGTAGGAGAAGGTAGGTGATTCTGGTGCTTTGGTACACGGGATCAGGATAAGTAAACCTTCTCCTGAGAGGGTGTTTTATATACTGAATAATACTGTGAAGCCGGCCTATCCTTTGAACATGTACGGATGTGCAAAAAATGTATATTGCTAAACATATATAACATATTATGCATATATAAAGTATGTGGATCTGTTTACCACGACAGGCTTGGGAACTCAACAGCCATGCATTGAATATTTCTGGCAATCTACCCAGCCATTTTCCTTGAGAGATTTTGCCGAATGTCTTGGCATAAGTTCTCTCGTTCCTAGTCTAGTTGAAGAGAAAAGAGCTGACACATCCTTCCCTAATTTCTATCATAATAAACACTGGCATCTTTACTGGAGTATCTGCTGATGTCTTTATTCAAACCTTGTTCTCAGTTTGAAGAGGTTATTTCTGCTTCATAGAAAGTTGAAATCTTTTGCTGTAAATCTACCCATTCAAGAGTTCCCCTTCTTATACACTTTGAGTAGATTTGATCCCGGCAGAACCTTATAAGGCTTATTTGATGAGTCTTTATTTATTTATTTTTTTTTTAATCAAGAGGAATTCTAATACCATTTCCATTCTGTTAGAAGTTATCTGCTTTGACTTTCTCTCACTTCCAGAGCAAAAGAAAGAGCGCCAGGAAGGTTTGTATTATGCATATGGAAATGTTTAATCAAAGACTTGGATTTGCCCTATATATGCTGCCAAAGCATATACTGTGAATGGAATCTTTTGCTCTTAAACAAATCAACAAATACCATAGCCAGCGTCTTGTCTTCCCTAAAGCAAAAAGCATCTTTGGCAGTTCCTTGCCTGCCTTTCTGCACACTCACAAATACTCCCTCTATCTCTCTCAGTAATCAAAGTTTATCAGTGTTCTACTCTGGGCATGTGGGAACACCCATTTATAGCCAGCTCATTGAATGCCCCATCTGTATTCTCATGTAGCTTGGTGTTTATGTGATGCATATATCACTGCTTAAAATTTAATCTTTATATTATCTACAGAGCTCATTGAGCAAAAAATAATTTCTTTTAACTATTATTACAAATAACGTTATATAATACAAAATAAAAAGAGAAAAAACTCACTTTTTTTTCCTAAGCTAATAGTTGTTCTTGCTTCTGATCCGTTAATAATTAGTTAATCCATCATCAATGGCAAAAACAATCCAGCATTTCTCCAGGTATTGCACATTGGTATAGACAGGTATAAACTTAGCAATTGAAAATGTCTTCTATGAATGTAATTATGCTAGAAGTCTCTGGTTATAATAGTCCTTTTACAGAATATTTACTGTCTGCTGTACTTTTTTCTGTCTCCACCCATCAGTCAGTGGGTTGGATGACATGTCAAGTTCGGAGGCTAATATAGTTATTAAGCACCTTCGAATCGGTACTCAGTTTCAGCAAATCTAGAAGCACAATCATCTGTAATTTTGGCTAATGTATGTCAGCTGAGCTAAGTAAGCATAAAAATATGTCTGACTTTTAAGAAAAGAAGAGCTATCCACTGAATGACTTAAGCATTATATTAATAATGCTTCTCTACAACCACGTTACATGAACACAGAGGCTTATGTCAGCAGAGACTGACTTTTCTTAAAGGTTTTCACATCAGCTGGATTGGATTCAGATTTGCTCCTCGTACATCTCAGGTGGGACTAGTGGATTTCCAGAATCTGCTCTTCTCCTGCTGATGGCAGACTAACAGTACTCTAAGCCAAATAATGATATTGTACTCATTATTAAAAACTTAAAGTATGTCATATGTTTTAGTGTGCTATTTTATTGAATTATAATGAATTTAAAATATTTGTAAGTACTTTAATGTTTTA
>NW_006442110.1:3531945-3599556 GCF_000325575.1 Pteropus alecto | reverse complement strand
TCAGGGCCCTCCAAAGTCTGGCTCCAACCTCTCACCATGCCTCTGCTTCAGCAAATCTCTATTCTCTCTTCTTTGCCTACTTTTTTTTTTTTTTTTTGGTCAACTCTAAGTTAATTAATAGATTTCTCCTTCTAAAGTGTTTATTAGTCTCCTATACTCTATGGTTAGGAAGAACCTATTACCTTATGAATATGTCTTTATTATTCCGGCATGCAATTATTGAGGCCTCATTTAGCCATGTAGTTTTTTATATGACTGTTTCATCATTCAAGTAAATCACGTCCGTCTTGAAGGCAGGCAGTGTATTGTATCTTCTGAGGTATCTAGAAGAGTGCCTTGAAGTTAGGTGGAGAAACTTCCGTCGATGAATATTTCCAATGTCAGTGTTTAGTTAAGAAAGATTTATGATGGAACATATGTTCAGAGTGCATAGTTTAAACCACACTGAACAAAATATAATCCTTAACTATTTTGTTAGAAAAATTACTTCAATATTAGAAAACACTCCTTATCTCTGTGCCTTTTCAGAAATAATTTTGTCATCATTTGCTGACAAAATGTATTCTGTTTATATGTGCCTTAATGATAAAACAGACATCCTACTCTGGAAATATATGAGCTTGTGGGATTTCTAAATTGGACATCTTATCTGGCAGAACAGAGTAAGGAACCCACAGATACCTCTCCGCTTTCCATTTTCTATTCTTTAACAAAATTGTTCTAGCTTTTCCAAGTCACATTCTATTGTCCAAAGCTGAATATACAAAAGTAAGATGTTTTCTGAAACTATAGAGATAAAGCAAAATACAAAGAGAAAATGAAAATATATTCTACTATAAATCTCCCCACAACTAGAGATACACATTGACATTTTTGGTAGCAGAGGTTTATGTGGCAGGAGTTTATGCCTAAACTGTTGCACAGATAAATGCAAGATTTTATTCTCAAGGGATCTTGGCATATTCTTGTTGAAAAAAAGCAAAAGGATAATTGAAAGAATGCTTGTTAGTTTTCAAAATTTAGTAAGTTAGAGAACAAAAGGAGACTGTTTGTAACTATTTCTCATATTTCGAGACCAGTTGTGACTGTCATCGTGACTTAATAGTACTGACTTTACAAGCAGGCCTAGTAGAGGCTGCTCGTTCACTTCCACTGGAGCTGCAGCTGCCTCCCCGTAAAGGGACTGGTTTTATGGTGAGTGAACCAAGTAGTTAGGTTCTATGCCAAGCATGGCTAAAAAAGACAGAGAACATGAGGTTCCTATTTAAATATAATTTTATTTTTTTTAAATAAAACTTCATACCGAAACAATAATTTTATTCTTTACTGTAAAATACACTTAAATATAATAAAGAAAAAGACTTAAATGTAGCACTTTGGTCTAATGGATTTTTAGAATTGGAAGTAAAATTTAAGGCAGCTTAGTCAACACCCTTCATTTTAAATATGAGAAAATTGAAGTCCAGAAAGGTTACAGGATTAGTTTTTCTCAGTTTAAACTTTATTCTCCAACATGTGTTGTGGATTCTAACTTTAATTTAGCTCTTCAGATTGAGGGGTCACCATCAATTTTGGCTAAAATTGGTCCTTCCCTAGCTTTTACTCTGTCCAACGCTATGGGCCAGCTCTTTTCTGCTTTACAGATTTCAAATGAAACCTAAGACTTCATAAGAGAATTTGGTATTTTTGGAATCATTTCGATTTCTTTTGATGAGAAAGTAATTTCTTTGTACTTCTAATCTCATTACCTGAGACACTTGACAGGGAAAAAGTAAATCTTCGTAGACAATTAATGGACTTAGCCGTTCCAAGGAAACTGAGGGAGGTGGAGTGCCAACAGGCATGTTATCAGAAAAACTCCACAAGAGCCTCTGATATGGGCCTTGTTTAAAGAGACACTGATCAAGTCGAACATCTTTATTTCATAAGCAAAGGATTTAGGATTAGACAGAGAAACGGTTTGCCCAGTTTTTAAACAATTCTAATAGTGGTTTTAATACTATATCTGGAATTGCCCCACTACTGTCTCTAATCAGTGCTGCCAAAAAAAAAAAAAAAAAGTCACATGGAATCTGACATTTCCTTTTCTCAACTACTCTTATCCATATATCTCTCTCTTTTACATCAGTGGTTGGTAGCATTAATTTTTGTTTTCCCCATATCTATTAGGCTTTCACACTCAAGAATCTTCATGTTCTTTGCTAGGCTTCCCAGAAAAATTGTATAATATTCAACCTCAGATGTTAAATGGTGAACTTTTTATAATGGAGTTGATTTTAACATTTGTAATCACTTTTAGTTTCTTAATTAGATAGTACAATTATAACACTGACTTCAAATCCTGAAATATATGTGTATAACTAGATTTAAAGATACGCTTTAAATGTCATTTTATATAATGTCAAATGTAGACATTAAAAATGATAGATAGGATTTATTGACATTATCTTAAGAGCCTTGGATGTCAGACTTTGAAATGAAGAAATTGCTCTGCTAAATATGGATTTTGTCCTAATTCATTCAGATATGAGAGAAGTAACTAATTGCCTAATTTTTCCCTGAATTGACTTTGGTATATCATATTTATAAATATGATAAAGGTTCCGTTTGATTTAAGTTCATTTCTAAACTATCTGAGCACTTTCTTGTACTTTCTGAAAATAAAATTCAATAAATATTTTGAATAAAATATTTTTTATTCAAAAATAAAATTCAATAAAATTCAATAAAGAGCACTTTCTTGTACTTTCTGAAAATAAAATTCACTTGAATAGTTGAGACATTTTAATATTTTATATTGGAGTTCCCTTTTGAACCATTTTTATTATTATAATATTAGTAAAGTAAATTTTATATGTTCTATATCTAAAGCTAATTTTTAGAAATTAGTGTATTTTTCTAACTGTTAGAGAAATTAATTTAGATTAATTTGTCATCTTTCAACACGTTATTACAAACAAAATGCAATATATTGTAAGCTAGAAATTTAGTTTATTTCTTCCATAAATATGATTCCAGTGAGGGGAAAAGCAGAAGTATAGTCAGAATTGAGTATCACATATGATAAATCTAATGGTAATAGGTAATACCAATAATAAGGCAAATCAGTCTTTATGAGATAAAATCAGTTAATCAGTCTCAGATTCAGTAATGCAAGTTATTTGAATCAAATGAGACTATTTTCACTCTTTCAAATAACCCACCAAATACTTAATACGTAAAGATCATGAAAAACTAATAAAAGGAAAATGTAGGTATTACTCTTTATATATATATATAAATTTGGATTCCAATCATTGTTTTTTTCTGTTCATGTGTACAACTTTAATGAAACCATCTTGACTTAAGAAAACCAGTAGGCTTGGAGTGGCTAAATCATTATTATTGACTCACAAGTCTTTGCCTAAATATGAAGTTCTAGCTTTAAAAAAAAAGAAAACTTATAGAAACATGATGAGTACAAATACCTGAAATGGAAATCAGAACAGAGCCGTTACATCATTCAGTTTCAACCACACAAATGACCTGTGGTAGAACAAAATCTGTTGAATAACCAAATGGCACAGGGACCAGTTAACTCCAAATTGGTATCTTTAAAGCTATAGCATTTTTGTAAAGCTTATATCATGTGGTTGACTGTTCAGTTATCAGTATCATGAAAAGTCTACTTAATAACTTGGTTTGCCTTCTCCAGCTATGTATGTGATATGTGTCATGTGTCATGTAAAATATTTTACATATTTAAGAAGCCAAATGAGGAGTGTCTTAGTTCTTTGGGTTAATGTAACAGAAATGCCATAGACTGGGTTGGGTGGCTTATAAAGAGTAGAAATTTTTTTCTCACAATTATGGAAGCTGGAAGGCTGATGCCAAAATAATCTAATTCTTGTGAGGAACCTCTTCTGGCCCACAGACTTCCAACTTCATTGTAGCTTCACATGCTCGAGAGCAGAGAGAGAAAGCAAGTTTCATGTGACTCTTATACGGGCACTACTCACATTTTACTATGGTTCCACCCCTATGACCTCATTTAATTCTAATTAGTTCTCAAAGGCCCCACCTCCTAAGGTCATCACATTGGGGGGATAAGGTTTCAACATATAAATTGAGTGAGTGGGAGATCGGTTGACACAGTATTCAGTCCATAACAGGACTTTTGGAGCTTGAAGTAATGGTCAATTTGACTAACCAGTTTCTCGTGAAAATTCTGACAGGAAATCGAGTCAATAATTGTTTATTCTGTTTGCCCATTACTATAAATTGGGTATGAAATCATGATAATGAAACCTAATGGTAAAAATGTAATCTTTGGAAAAAATGGGGATACCTGCAATTAAATCACTCAAAATACCATTTATTTAATACACATTTACTTAGTGCGGAGAATTTTCAAAATGTTACACTAGACACTGTTGGGGATACAGACATGATTAACATTATGTTTCCGCCCTCTCTGGATATGATTCCCACTAATATTATTTCATTTTAATTTCCACTTTTATTATCTGTCTTAATGATGCCATTCTCAGTTGATGGTTTTGAACATAAGCATATTTTTCAATGACTATCTAATGTGTATCAATAACAGCTTTATTCTTTGTTATGTCTGCATGAAGAGATAAAGGTTTATTCTTTCCTTGACATTTATGGCATCCCATGTACCTACAATTCATGAAAGGTTACCTAAATCAAATTCATTCCAAATAGGCAATATTTAACATTAAAAATGTCAAAGGAAGAGGGTAAGAGTCTCTATAGGGCAACATTTAATTGATTGACTGAATTATAACTAGGGAATGATGAATTATGTATTCCTTTATAATTTCTAATACTGGTTAATAAATATATTGATTTTTAACACTCATTCTGCTATGGCTACAGCTGAAAGTTACATAGGCACCTCAATTTCATAATACCCAAAACGAAATTTTTCTACTTCCTTAAGAATGGCTTCTCTTTCTCCATTTTTTACTTTTTCTGCCTATACCTTTCTTCTCAGTTGTGCAGTATCCCCTTACATCTGTCTCAAGCTAGAAATCAAGCCATCATCTTTGATTTCTCCCTCTTTTCACTGCCCATTCAATCAATTACTAAACTCAAGACTTCCTGACTTTATCTCTTAAAACGTTCTATAAACCAACCCTTTTCTCTGTCTTTACTGTAATACCCCTAGTTCTGGCTGTCATATCTGTTTTTCATATGATTTCAGTTTATTCCCATCTGTAGTTAACTTCCAGCCTTTATTCATGTTCCTATCATGTTTTTTTTTTTTTTCTTCCAGACAACTGACAGTCTAATCTATTTAAACTGCAAGGCTGACTATCTCATATCCTGCTTGAAGTGTTAAAATGTGCCAGCCCTCAGCTGTTTGTATTTTCATACACACATTATGCTTCTTCCCAATCTGCTGTAGCCCTTTGGGGTATCTGTGCTGCTGCTACCAGTCTTCTTCGACTGACTCATCCTTTGAGAGTTGAGATATGCCCTCCTCTTTCTATTGCACTTGGCATATACTTTTAATGTAATTTATTTATAGCTCTGCTTTACCTATAATTTGAGAATAAGACTATGCAATGTTGAATACATATTTAATGAATGACTGACTGAATCTTAAACACATGTTAAAAATTTTAATTTTATAGTAGAGTAACTGAGGAGAGTATGTTCCTTAGATTAATTTTCCTCGTAAACAATTCTTTAAGATTTTTAGAAATTGAATAGCCAACGATTTAAAACTATACCGAGGTCCCAAAGAGAGGACTTATAAATGCAATTAACATTAGATTTTTATCTTTAGTTGCCATGTAATAATATTTATTGTAATATCCTTGATGACTATCATTGACATGAAAAATTTAGATTGCCCTTTTTATGAATGAGTCACATGGTTTAATAAGCCTGAGGTATACTCGGAACTATCATTTATATAAGACAGGCACATCATATCATATCTCATGTCTTAACCAGATGCCATGTTAACAGTTTGTACCTCTTCTACTGTCCCCTAGTTCAGAAATGCTTGGCTTGTACTAATTATAAAACTAGATAGTCATTTTCCTGATGGATGCTGACTTTTCAAAGTAGCCAGAGTGGTGTCTCCAATCCCCCAATATTACCTTCTTCCAACTTCCATTCAGAGTTAATTCAAATGACTGGAAGGAAATTGGATTGGGAATGTGACAAATGGGCATTGCAGCCTGGGAGGCAAGGGAACTCCAGACATACGGCTCTTGACTGCAGTGGGAGCTGGGGAAGTTTGGATGGCTGTTAAACCCTGACAGTTAGCATTTTTCATGAGCTTCATTACTTAATACTGTCACAGGATTGGGCAGTGAGTACAAATGGAGAAAATTTGTTTTAGCTACTGTTTTATAACAAGTAAATAATACAGAATTTTATAAAACACTGTCTAATTCAAGACATCACTAGCAGACACAGAACTAATTATGCCTAAAATAAAGGCAAGCCCTTCATACTTCTACCTCTGAACTGTGTCCTCAAAAATGTCCTATTAGCATGAAAAAAAATGAGATTGTGGCCCCTCCTGCTAACCTCTGTAATCGTATTAATGACATCATATTATAGTCATTCTGACTTAGAAACTTTTTTTAAACTTTAATTTTCTTCCCAACAGTCAGTTACTCATCAGCTCCTTCCACATCGCCTCCCATAAGTAACTGTTTTCTCCCACGGCCACCGCCGAAATCTGCACCCTTGTTACCTCCTGATAAATGAGCAAGTCAGCTTCCAGAATGCTATTTCTGATCCACATGTCCATTCCTTTCAAGCCATTCACAATCCGACATGCTCTTATTAATAGTAGTAAAGCGCTGCTCTGATCATGTTGCTCCTGCTTATGCATTTCAATAGTTCTCCATTGCAAATATCGAGCCTCCTAAAATTACTAGCCAGACGAGGCCCAATCTGTATTTTCTGTCTTGATTCTTCCGTTCTATGAAAAAGGAATGATGGCTTAAAAAGTAGCCCTGTAAAATACACTAGAAGCAGAAATCCATGTAAATGATATGTATCCCTTTGATGATATTACTATACTGACTTTACAGTGCTTTTCAGACTTTTAGACTCAGGACCATTTGACAAAAATAAAGAATCTCTGGATTATTTATGCCAGTCATTCACTATCAAGATTAAAAAAAAATTCAATTTATGACAAAAATAAGACAAATCTCATGTATACCATAACCCTTTGGACGATTTCTTTGTAATACTATAAACATTCTAATGAGTATAAATTTAATATAGATGACACTGTAAAGAGCAATAATAATGAAAGTCGTCATGGTTCCCTAAAATTCAAGTCGAAATACTATTCACATCAATAGCATTGCCGATTTCATCACAATGAAGAATATCTCAGAGACCATTTAATGGGGAAAAATTCCCTCTACAAAGAGGATAGACAGATAAAGACATGCATAAAACCACTCTGCAGTTGAAAGAGGCCATATTGCTGGACAGTACTGTGAGGGATGCGTAGATTAACTGCTGAACATTAATAGTTCTGTACAGAGGAGTTAACATCCTAGCACCTATTTGTCTTAAAGCACCTGGGATTAAACCTTGTGAGAGCAAAGCTTTTGTCAAGTCGAGTCCACCTAATGGAAATATGTGGCCCTTCTGCTCTCCAGTCACCCCCAGTCTCACTCATCCTTCAAATCATTCTCCTTTTACACCCTTCTAGACTGCTCTGGCTTGAAGTACTTCATCACCACTCTGTAGACTTTGGCTTAAATACACATTTAATAATGAGCCATGACTTTTCTATTAGATACTATTACTCAGTTTTTGTTTTAAACTATTTCTACATTTCTTATGCATATTTTCACACATTTATCAATCAGTCTCCTTTTCTACACACAGAATAGACCCTTTTCCCTACCATGAAACCACCAAAAGGTGAAAAATAACATTGGAGGAGGAGGAAAGGCACAGAGAAGGAAATTGCAAGTATACCTGGAGCTGGCTCTTGAGGTCTCCCATAGCACTACAGGCATGAATTCAGGAGGGAGAATGCAGTAACAATACCCTTTACCTCAGGATGACCTTCTTGAGCATCCTTGAGTGGGAATGCAAGGTGATGGAACAGTTTGACTTTTCTAGTATCTGTGTTCGTCACAATTCTCTGGAGATAAATCTGTATGAGTCTCTAGCAATTAAGACTAGCAGAATAAGCTCAAGATCAATATTGTTTTGCAAACCACTGTCCAACTTTCCAACGTAATCAAGATCAATATTGTAATCAAGATCAATGTTGTTTTGCAAACCTCTGTCCAACTTTCCAACACTCCTTTCACAAACTAATCATGAGTACATGAACACCTGAATCAATGATAGGTCAAATGTATCCTAATATCATGTTACTTAGAGTGGATGAGAAGTTTTTTATGGAATTCTAAAAGCTTTTCATATAGCTATTCCAAATGTTTAGTTCAGGTTCCATATTCAGACTGATAGCTAGATCTGAAAGGAGAATCTTACTCTGGGAGTAATGATTCTGTTTAATAAAGACCTATCTGATGATATACAGCTGAAGGTTGGAAAGCCTACTCTGGATCAATTTCAGTACATTACTGAGTAGGAATTGTAGATCTATTCACCTAACTTGGAAACTGAGCATTTTCAACATAAAAGGATAATTAAATTTGATGCCTTCAGAGCCTCAGCAGTGTCTGTCTTAAGTTTAGTATTATAGTTTAAATATATGCTTCAGTTTCCCTAATACTCTGTCATTGGTCATTGTAATTATTTTAATTAATCATTAACATTTACTGAGCAGCCAGGATAGATCATTTATGGTGCTAAGTGGAGGATGGATAACAATTTAAGTATATTTAGAATCCTAAAAATAGAAAATTTATAATCTGTACAGGATATTTACATCATACTATATATAGAGATACATGTATATATATATATAAATTAACAACATAGAACATCATATACACATGTTCATTTATAAGCTTGTCTTAGAATCATATTATTTTATATTTTCATCTTAATCCACTATTTTATGTCATTTTACTCCATAGGGACTATATCTTCTTTAGTTCTTACCGAAGGCAATAAGCACTTTACAGCAATATTTCTGGTTCCTATAATCAATAACTTGTGAATATATAAACTTCTTCTTAAACTTTAAGATAATGTTCTCCTCTCATTGAAAAAAAAAAAAGTACTTTATCTAATTTTTTCTCTTCCAATCAAAATGTATAGAGAACTACATAGACCTGGTATTTGTTGACAGGGTGAATAGATTGCCCCTTTCAGTATTTTGGATGCATTTGGAGGTGAGGAAAACCCAGGTTAGGTTTATGGGTAGGTTAATGTGCATAGCTCTTATTTCAACTTCTCACACTCAAAGGCAATTATTTAGTGCCACTCTGAGTAACTGAGGCGAGATCTTTTCCTTTTGCTATGAAAGGTAAATTTAAAACCAAGAATACTCTAACCAGCAAGGTCATCATTCTTAATTGAAGGAAAGATAAAGAGTATATCAGATATAAGAAATGTTAAAGAGACTTCTTTAAGTGGAAAAGAAAAGGCCAAAGCTAAAAATTAGAAAATATAGGAAAGGAAAAATCTAATTAATAAAGGCAAACACTTTGTAAAAGTAGTGGTTCAACCAAGTATAAAACTAGTGTGAAAGTTTAAAAAGCAAAGTATTATCATTATGTGTAAATACAATTGTAAGTTAAGGTTGAGAGAGAGAGATTTAAAATACAATGATGAATAAAAACTATAGGAGTTTTAGAATGTGTTTAAATTTAAGCAGCCATCAACTTAAAATAGACTGCTATAAAATTCATAGTTTGATGTATATGAATCTCATAGTAACCAAACCAAAAACCTACAGTAGATACTCAAAAAGTGAAAAGAAGAGAATTGAAAAAAGTACTAACAGAAAGTCATCAGTGTACAAGAGAGGAGAGCGAAAGAAGAAAAAAAGGAATAGAGGACCACAGAAACAACCTGAAAGCTATTTTAAAAGGTTAATATATAAATGTCAATAATTACTCTTAATGTAAATGGACGGTGTGCTCCAACCAAAAGACAGAGTGGCTGAGTGAATGATAAACAAGACTTACACACATGCTGCCTAGGGAAGACTCATTTCAGATTGAAAGACACATAAAAACAAAGTAGAGAATTAGAAAAAAGATATTTTATGTAAATGGAAACAAACACACTACAACAACAACAAAAAAACACTGGTGTAGCAATACTTATGTCAGACATTAGACTTTAAAACAAAGTTATAAGAAGTCACAAAGAAAGACATTACATAATGATAAGGAATTGATACATCAAGAGGATATAACACTTATAAACATGTATTCATACAATGTAGAAGCATCTAAATATATAAAGCAAATATTAACATATAAAAGGAGAGGTTAATGGAATAATAGGAGGGGACTTTAACATCCAGACAGAACATCAACAAGGAAATAGTGACCTTAAATAACACATTACACCAAATTAACCTAATAGATATTTATATTACATTTTACCCGCAAACAACAGAATACACATTCTTTTCAAGTGTACATGGTACCTTTTCCCAGATAGACTACATGTGGAATCACAAAACTAGCCTCAATAAATTTAAGAAAATTAAAATCATGTCAAGCATCTTCTCTGATACAAAGATATGAAACTAGTAAACAATTGCGACAAAAAAAAAAAAACTGAAAAAAAAAGTGCTTGGAGGCTAAACAGCATTCTACTAAACCATCAGTGGGTTCATGAAGAAATCAAGGAGGAAATCAAAGGTATCTTTAGACAAATGAAAGTGGAAGCAAAATAACCCAAAATCTACAGGACACAGCAAAAGGAGTTCTGAGAGAGAAAGTCATACTGATACAAGCCTACCTCAAGAAACAAGAAACAATCAAATAAAAAAAAAAATCTAGCATTACACCTAAAAGGAACTAGAAAAAATAAAAAATAAAAAGTCCTAGATGAGTAGAAGAAGGAAGGAAATAATAAAGATCAGAGTAGAAATAAATGAAATAGAGACTAAAAAAAAAAAAAACAATAGACAAGATCAGCGAAACTAAGCTGGTTATTTGAAAAGATAAACAAAATTGATAAACCTTTAGCCAAATTCATCAAGAAAAAAGAGAGGGTCCAAATAAATAAAATCAAAAATTAAAGAGAAGAAGTAACAACTGATACCACCAAAATACAAAGGATTATAAGGGAATTTTATGAACAAGTACATGCCAACAAATTGGACAACCTAGCAGAAATGGATAAATTTCCAGAAATATACAATCTTCTAAGACTGAATCAGAAAGGAACAGAAAATCTTAACAGACCAATTACTAGTGATGGAATCGAATCAGTAATCAAAAAACTTCCAACAAACAAAACCCCTGGATCAGAGGGCTACATGTGTGAATTCTACTATCATTCAAAGAACTACTACCTATTCTCAAACTATTTCAAAAATTTTAGGAGAGAAAGCATCCAAACTCATTCTAAGAGACCAGTATTACCTTGATAGCAAAACCAAACAGAGACACCACAGCAAAGAAAATTACAGGCCAATATCTCTGATAAACAAAGATGCACAAATCCTCAACAAAATATTACCAAACCAAATTCAGCAATACATTAAAAAGATCATACACCATAATGAAGTGGGATTTATCAAGGGATGCAAGGTTGATTCAATGTCTGCAAATCAGTTAACATACCACATAAAATGAAGAACAAAAATTATATGTTCATATCAACAGATGCACAAAAAGCAGTTACAAAATTTAACATTTACGATTAAAAAAAAAAAAACTGAGTAAAATGGGTATAGAGAAATATACCTCAACATAATAAAGGCTATCTATGACAAACCCACCGCTAACATCATACTCAATAGTGAAAAGAAGACTTTTTTTGTAAGATCAGGAACAAGACAAGGATGCCCACTCTGACCATTTTTATTCAACATGTGTTGGAAGCCCTAGACACAGCAATCAGATATGAAAAAGAAATAAAAGGCATCCAAATTGGAAAGGAGGAGTAAAACGGTCACTATTTGCAGATAGCACGATAGAAAACCTGAAAGATTCCACTCGAAAACTATTAGTACTAATGAATAAATTCAGTAAAGTTGTAGTATACAAAATTAATATTCAGAAATTGGTTGTGTTTTTACACACTAATAACAGGTTATCAGAAAGAGAAATTAAGAAAACAATCTTATTTACAATTACATCAAAAAAATAAAATACCTAGGAATAAATTTAACCAAGAAGGTAAAAATCTGTACTCTGAAAACTATAAGACATTGATGAAAGAAACTGGGAAAGATACTAAATGGAAGGAAACATCATGCTAATGGATTGGAAGAGTGAATATTGTTAAATGTTCATATTACCACAAAAAAATCTACAAATTGAATGCAATGTATATCAAAATTCCAATGGCATTTTTCACAGAACTAGAAAAAATAATCCTAAAATTTATGTGGAACCACAGAAGACCCTGAATAGACAAAGCAATCTTGTGAAAGAACAAAGTTAGGGGCATCAAACTTCCTGTTTTCAAACTATACTACAGAGTTTAGTAATCAAAGCAGTATGATATTGGCACAAACATAACATAAACACATAGATCAATGGAATAGCATACAGAGGCCATAAATAAACCCCATGCTTATATGTCAGATTAATCTATGATGAAGGAGGAAAGAAAGTGGAGTAGAGTGTTTTTTCAATAAATAGCATTGGGAAAACTAGACAGATAGCATACAAAAAATGAAGCTAGACCACTTTCTTATACCACTTTGAGTGCAAAAATAAACTCAAAATGGATTAATGACTTAAATTTAAGACCTGAAGTCATAAAACTCCTAGAAGAAGACATAAGCAGTAAGCTCTCTGACATTGGTCTTAGCAATATTTTTTTTTTTTTTTTTTTTTTTTTGCGTATGCCTCTCAGGGCAAAGACAACAAAAGCAAAAAAATAAAAAATAAAATGGGACTACATGAAACTAAAAAACTTCTGTACCGCAAAGGAAACCATCAGCAAAACAAAAATGCAATCTACTGAATGGGAGAAGATATTTTCAAATGATATTTGATAAGGTGTTAATATCCAAAAATATTTAAAGAACTCATACAACTCAACATCCCCCCCCAAAAAAAAAAACATTAAAAAATGGTCAGAGGATCTGAATAGACATTTCTCCAAAGAGGACATACAAGTGACCATCAAACACATGAAAAGATGCTCAGCATCACTAATCATCAGGGAAATGCAAATCGAACCCACAATGAGACGTCACTTTACACTTGTCAGAATGGCTGTTATCAAAAAGACAGCAAAGAATGAGTGTTGGTGAGCCTGTGGAAAAAAAGGGCCCTTCATGCGCTGTCGGCGGCATTGTAAACTCGGTGCAGCCGTTATGGAAAACAGTGTGGTGATTTCTAAAACGATTCAAAATACAACTACCATATGACCCAGCAATCCCAGTTCTGGGTACTTATTTGAAAAAAAATAAAAAATACTTATTCGGAAAGATACATGCACCACTATGTTCATTGCAGCATTATTCACTACAGCAAAGATCTAGAAGCAACCTAGGTATCCATCAATAGGTGAATAGATAATATTCAACCATAAGGAAGAATGAAGTCTTGTCATCTGTGATGACATGGATGCATCCACACAATATTATGAAAAGTGAAATAAATCAGACAGACAAATACATAATTTCACTTATATGTGGAATCTAAATAAAACAAAACAGTAACAAACTCATATAGAGAACAATCTGGTGGTTGTAGGATGAGAGTCGGGTGGTGGGTGAATGGCGAAAGAGATTAATAGGTGCAAACTGCCAGTTATAAAATTAGCCACAGAGATGTAATGTGCAGCATAGGGAATATAGTCAGTAATATCATCATAACTAACTATTCTGCCAGGTATTAGACTTACTGTGGTGATGACTTTGTAAGAGATATAAATGTCTAATCAATATGTTGTACACCTAAAACTCATATAATATTGTATGTCAACTATAATTAAAGACTAAATTTAAAAAATAAACGTGGTAAATATACTGGAGTTTTGAAAAAAATAAATGATTTATTTTAATCCAGTTTTCTCACTGGTATTTCTTGAAAGATAAAAGAATTTGTGTAATGTGTTATGTATGCATCATTACTCTAACAAGCTAACAGCTCAGAACAAGCTTAAATAAAGTTCAAACTGTAACCGTGGCTAATGACTGCCATATGTAGGACCTATAAAAAGAGAGACATTTAACTATGTATTATGTAAATTAAAGTTGAAAAGAGTTCTTTAAAAAATATTTTTTTATTTTATGTTAAAATTCACTTGGATAGTCCAATTCAAATCACTAATAATATCTTGAAAACCTAAGCAGAAATAGTGGCTAGCAGCTTAAAAAGAGATTAATCATAAAGCAGGAATATCTTCAAGCAGTTTACAGTCTATAAAGCCTAATTAAGATTTATAATTAGAAAGTTAAATTATACAGCAAATCTCAGGCTTGGAAGGGCTGTTTACACCGTCAGGTCCAGCCACTCCATGACACAGTGGACAGCCTTGATTCATTTTCATTAGTTGTCTTTCTCTACATGCCAGCCCTATTTATCAGTATATTCAGCCAGTCAAGAATATATTTTTTGAGACATACTCAGTAAGATATTAAATCACTGCATATTAAAGAAGGTGATAAGGACACTATTTCCCTTTCCACTAATTTTTTCAACCTGAAGCTTGTTGCAGAATGATCAGTACCATGGGATTTGGAGGCAGTCACTTCTGTCAGAACCCCTCCTCTCCCACACGTTAACTGTGTCCCCCTGGTCTCTGACTGGAGACCATTCCTTGAGCTGTAAAATGGGGCTATAACCTTGGCCTTAGAGAACTGTTCCTGTCTCTCATTGTGCCTTGAATGTAGTACTTGCCCAGTATAGAAGTTGCTATTATATTAATATTTATTCCCATATCAAGCCAAACAGAGTCAGATCTGATAGTAATCATCAGTGATGCATTATATCCACTGTACATTAAAGAGAATTTGTGGGCCTTTTCTAAAAATGTAAATTTCTGATCCATCACAGGAATGTTACCTAGTGTAAGAAACTAAAATAAGGATATTTAATTATTCATTTGATAATTATTGGGTGAAATAGTAACTGCTTCCAGAATGAGTATTGATAAGTGTCTTATCTGATGCGGATTGGAGTGTCTCAGAATTGACATATTTATGGACAGTGTAAAATGTACAAATTATAGTGAAAGGCTTTTTAAGGCAGAGGCCAGGTAAATAATGAAATAACTGAAGGAAACTAAAGACAACTTACCCCAAAGGAAAAGGGTGATGCCTTCAGGTACAAAATTTCTTACCTTCAGGCTGGGATAAAGGTAGGTACACTAAACAGTACTTGAGAATCAGCACATTAGTTGGGTGGGGGGAAATGGGTGAAAGGAAGGGTAGAGGAAGGGAGATACCAGAGAGAGTCGGGGGTGAGGAAAACGGAGAGTGATATGATAAAAGAGAAGGAGGTAGAGAAAGAGAGAAGAAGGGATCACAAGTAATAAAATGAAATATCAATAACAAAGTAACATCTTTTAAAGAAATTACATATTTGGAAAGTTTAACACTTCTAAATGCCCAAAATAAATTACAATGGCAATGTAAAATGCTTAAAACCAAGCGATCTATATATACTGCAAATCAAAAATAAAACATCGGTATACTAAGCAAATGTAGGTAATCACATAAATACTCTATATAAAATACCTATGATATTTAATATGATGGATGGGAAAAAATCATTTAAAAAATTTAAAAGTGGACAGAAATATTCTGTAAACCAGGGAGACACCCAAAATGATTCTTCCAGAGAATGTTATTTCCCAAAACACTTATATTAGAAAAGAAAAGCTAAAAATTATGTAAATATCAATCTTAAGAAAGAACAGAGCAATAAAGTCCTAAGAAAGTAGAAATGAATAAATAATGAAGGTAAGAGAAGACACGAATTAAATAACATGATCAAAAGACCAAGAGCAAGTTCTTTTAAAAGGCCAATTTATACAATCAATATATTTGATTATAGACAATGTTTTTGGATAGAGAATTGAAATTACCTAGTAAAGTTGAATATGCAGTAATCTACAAATCAGCAGCTTCACTTTTAGGTCTCTACACCAAAGTTTTTACACAGGGGAATAGAAAACCAGGAAAAAATGTTTTTAGTAATAGTGTTCAATATTATGCTAAGTGACATAAGTTAGACAGAGAAATACATGTACTATATGACATCACTTATATGTGGAATCTAAAAAAGCCAGACTTGTAAAAACAAAGTAAAATGGACTTACTTTGAGGAGGTGGGAGGATAGGACAAAGGTTGTTTAAGGGTACAAACTTACAGTGAGTAGTAAATAAGTCCTAGAAATCCAATGCACAGTATAGTAAATATAGAAAAGTGTTGTGTTATCATTATCAAACTTGCCAAGAGACTAGAACTTAATGATTTTAGCCACTAAAAAGAAAGGATCATTATGTAACATGATAGAGGCACTAATGATCACTACAATGACAGTCGTATTACAATACTTAAATGTATCAAATTAATGTGTATACCTTCAAGTCGTACAATGTTATGTGTTAAATATATTTAGTTAAGTATGTTTAGTGATACCTCAAAGGTGTTTGTTTGAGTGGGATGCTACATAACCTATGCATTACACACATTCTTTTGTGTGTTTTAAATGCTCTATGATAAATTATTTTTAAAGACATCAATTTTTTTTTAGTCTATGCCTTATATAAATTATTTCACTTTGTGACAAACTTTTTAAAGTTAAGGAAGCTGAGATTTAGACAGACCAGCACAGCCAGGAGTGACAGAGCTAGAGTTAAAACAATATGGATTTTATAATAAAATAGATGTATGCCATAACTTCCCTACTGGCTCTCCGGGTGACTATATTCATCTATGTAAGAATGAATTTTCTTGTTTGTAATGAGAAGTGTCTTTTATAGATTTGTAGACCCACCAAGTATAGAAATATACAAGGAACCATTATGGCCGCCTCCAGGCCTCCAAAGACCTAGTGGGGAAATAAAGGGCAGACCTCGGGTCAAGGATGGCAGGCAGGGTTAGTTTCTCAACACTCCAGGTATTGCATACCAGCTTGATGCTGATGATAGGCACAGGTAAGTGGAATACTTCTTATAGTCTAAAGGTCCTCAACAAAACTAAGTTCTTCGTGAGTTCACAAGAAGACCATCCCACAGTGGGTTTCATCATCTATAACATCAGCTTCAGAGAATAGAGGCATATTCTATTATTATGGGCTGTCTCATTATCTCCCTGCCCTGCCCTCATCCCTTGTAGAGTGATACTCTCGGATCTTACTAAGTTTTGTCTGGCAGTTGGGTTTGGCTGCTCAGATATATTAAAGGCAGACTTCAGAACATGGCTTCCTAAGTCCAAGTGATGCACAATTCTTCTTAAATAATATCGCTAAAACCAAGTACACACTTACATAACAAGACAAATTCAAACTACTATACTTTAATCCTGGTACATAATGCCAACAGTTTATAACTACTTTAGTACTTGTGCCAAAGAACAGAAGCTTTGTTAAAAAGAGAAATTGTTGTGTTAGGTGGTGGTTGGGGGAAAGGGGTGAATTATTTAACCTTCCTTAGACTGTTTCCTCACTTAAAAAATGAAAATGATATCTATATTACAGTGCTTTGTAATAAAAATTGAAAAAGAAAATATCTAAAGTCAACTTGTTTAGCATCCGGTGCATTCTAAATAGAATATGACTTGAACAGTCAATGGATCAAAGAATAAATTCAAGGATAAATAAAAAGTATCATGATACAAACAAAATTAGAAACACAGCATCCCAAAAAAACTTGTGGGATACCTCTAAAGCAGTTCTAAGAAGGAAGTACACAGCAATAAACATCTATATTAAGAAACAAGAAAGATCTCAACAACCTAACTCTATGCCTTAAAGAGCTAGAAAAAGAAGAACAAATGAAGACCAAATGTAGCAGAAGGAAGGAAATAATAAAGATTAGAAATACATGAAATAGCAGTAAAACAATGGAAAATATTAACAAAACTAAGACTTAGTTCTTTGAAAAGATAAACAGAATTGACAAAACTTTTGCTATACTAACCAAGGAAAAAAGACAGAGTACTCCAGTCAGTAAAATTATAAATGAAAAAGGAGACATTACGAAGTACAAAAATATGAAGAGACTACTATAAACAATTATATGCCAACAAACTGTATAACCTAGAAGAAATGGAAACATTCTTAGAGACATACAACCTACTAAGACTGAGTCAGGAAGAAACAGAAAATCTGAACAGACTATTTACTAGAAAGGAGATTGAATTGGTAATAAAAAATCTTCCAATGAAGAAAATCCCAGGGCTAAATAAATGGCTTCAGTGGGGAATTTTACTGAACATTTAAAGAATTAATGCCACTACTTCCCAAACTCTTCCAAAAAATTGAAGAGGAATGAACATTCCCAAACTCATGTTTTAAGGCCTGTATTATTACCCTGATACCAAAGCAGAAAAGGACACTAGCAGAAAAGAAAACTGTAGGCTAAAATCCCTGATGAATATAAATGCAAAAATTCTCAGTAAAATACTAGCAAACTGAATTCAGCAGTACATTAAAGAGATCATTATAATCAAGTGGGATTAATCCCTGGGATGCAAGGATGGTTCATCTCATTCCAATCAATCCATGTGGTACATCACACTAACAGAATGAAAGAAAAAAAAATTGTATGATTATTTTAATAGGTATAGAAAAAACAGGACTATCAAACTAAAAAGCTTCCGCACAATGAAAGAAACAATCAATATGAAAAGGCAACCTACAAAATGGAGGAAAAAAATGTTTGCGACCCACATGTATGATGAAGGTTTACTATCCAGAATAGTGTGCTAGAAACAAACAGAACATTTTCATTATGGTTCATGAAAAGAGGAATTAGTCTTCCTAGTTCTATCATGGTCTAGAACGAGTTCTTGGGAAGCCAGTATGCCAGAATAAAATACAGAATGGTGTTTTCCCGATGTGATCACAAAGCGGAATAGAAAACCGCAGTAAGGACATTTGTATCTTGTGTTACCAGAGCCACACCGTGAGATGAGAGAGAGTTTCTCTGTGAAGAGAGTATAATACAGAGTCTCATTCTGCGAATGTCAGAGTAAGAGATTTTCATCAGCTGTTCTTTGGGTCATTATCACATATCTCTGCTTATAACTTCCATAGCAGTGAACATTGAATGTGACATTAGCATCGTAGTAGTGTTGGCTTGAGGGCTGAAGATGTTGGTATGGATTCTAGTTATGACAATTCCTAAAGAAAAAAATTTAATTATGATCAGTTTGCATAAATCACCACAAATAATGATGTACCCATCATGTTGTCAGTTACTTTGCAACATTCGGTTGGCAGGCAAACCAGAGAATTTATGAAGCATTAAACTGTGTCACTGTTAGCAGATTAAATTCACTGTAACATTATATTTACATAAAGTGCTTTGTGAAGGAGATAGGAAAAATGTTAACTGAACTGATCTCGGAAGACAGAAAAATTATTGTGATATAATGCTGGGGCTGAATATCATCACTTTTCTGGTGTAAGCACATTATGGTTTCTAAAAGACTAAAATCAAATGAGAAAAAAAATCAGAACTCTACCCTGGAAGATTTAAACATAGACACATCAGATGTAATGTTCTAAATGGAAAGAAGGAAAAAGCAGATGGGAAAAGGAAATAAAATTCCTCTGTACATTCTAGAACTAGAGAGCCAGGGTTGGGGAGACCCAGGCAGAGTTGAGGGGCCCTGGGAAATCACCCTTTGTTCCTGGATTTGGGGATGGAAAAGTCCAGAGCCTGGAGAAGGTATCTGTCCAGCCCATGGCAACACAACTGGAAAGCGACAGGCCCCTAAACCCTAACACAGTATTTTTCCAATCTAGCCCAAATTAAATTTAATTGAGGGAGCAAGCTAAAGATAGATTTTCATAAAATTTGTGTTAAAATTAAAGTTAAATACCACCTTTATCAGTATACAAAACTGAAAGCAAATCTCGAAGTTAAAAAAGAAATGTCCTATGAAGAGGCAGAGGGCACAGGCTCCCTATGACAGAGGAGGCTCACAAATCCGTGATCTCTGCTTAGAGGGACAGGAATGGAGGTTATGGACCATTTTTCTGGAGGGTGTGCTGTGGCCCACAATTTTAGTACAGTGAGACAGCTTTGTCTTAGGTCTCCGGAAACTGCCTAACAATTTGCTATCCTGGAGGTTTGTCGGACGTGCTTCACAGAAGACATTTCTATATAAGACAGTGAAAAATACTTTCTGGAGGGGAAAAGAACAATCCAGTTAACTCTAGGTTTCCTATTTCTTCTTTATTTCATTTTATTTTTTTGCCTTCATATTTCTAGACAGCTCAAAAGAGCTCCAAGTCTCCAAATCCATAAGGAATTCAAAATTTGCCAGATGCTACACACTTACTAACCCTATCTAAACAACACTGAAACAGATA
The DNA here is from genome assembly GCF_000325575.1 of Pteropus alecto. Lineage (NCBI taxonomy): Eukaryota > Metazoa > Chordata > Mammalia > Chiroptera > Pteropodidae > Pteropus > Pteropus alecto. Next base: position 3,578,943 of record NW_006442110.1, on the reverse strand, counting down.
GAAAAGCATAAACATGATAACAACCACATGGGCAAAGCTCTTTTTAAAAACATGATTATGGCGTATGTGAACAGTCTGCAAATAACCCACAATTGCTGAGACGCTATTTCACACACATCTATGAAGAAGGAAATAAATGTGTAATTAGAAAAAATAGGAGGAAATAGTACTTTGATCTCAGTGACTTCCTCTCACCTGGCCAGAGCTCAAAGGAATCAGTATCTCTTTGTCTGCTCTGGCCGTTACAGCTTTCCCAAGTGCTGGGTTGCATTCCGTTCTACCTGCTGGTGGAAGCTCAGCTCCCCTTCCCCAAAGAGCTGTTCCTCGGGTCTCCCAGGAAGAAACGACCCTTGTCTTTTTCGGGGTTATTCCTTCCCTTTGTCTTTTATCTCATGTCACAGAAATCCTGCTCAATGATTGATTATACCCTCTTTCTCTAAAAGTCTCAGCTCTTCTTCCGGTATTCTAACCTAGCAGTTCCCAGTGTGGTCCCTGGACCAGCAGCATCAGCAGCACCTAGCATCACCTGGGGACTTGTTAGAAATGCCGGTTCTCTGGCCTCAGCCCCAGACCTACTGAATCAGAAACTCCAGGTGGATCTGGAGCAGGCTAACATCTGAGAACCACAGCTCTAGTTGTGGTATATTCCATTTTCTAAAGAACCACACCACAGCCTGAGCTTTCCTTTCCCTTACCTGTCAAATTCCTCAGAGCACTTTCTCTCTCTTCTTTCTCTTATAGTATTTGCTTTTCAACCATCTGATTGTAATCAGTGTCATTTCGTATTTTGAAGAATTACACATTTGCGTTGATTTTAGTGCTGCCAAATAATTATAGAGCTCACTAAAGCTGAGAATAGAGTTGCGATTTATGGATTGCTAGATTCTTCTCTCTAGCTCTGTTTGACTCTGGTGGACTCATCAGTCTTACTGAAGACTAGTCTAGAGAAGAATTGTTTAGTAAACAGGATTGATATTTTCTCAGTCTGCCAATCATCATCAGATGTCTTGGAAAAGTACTGACAAGGGATGGTAGCTGGACAGCCTGGGTTGAGAGAACCTAGCTCCTTCATTGCGTGACAATAATAAAAATTGCTATTGTTCTTGATGATGATGATTACTCATAATATACAAGGATGTTCATGGGTTTTTTTGTTTAAAACCTTACAAAAACTCAGTGAAGTATGTTTACTTACAATCTTTCAGACAAAGAAATCTATTAAGGAACTTGTCCACGTTAATATAGCTAAAGGTTGCCAGGGAGCTGGATTTCAAACCAAGGTCTGTCTAAAGCTGTAGAACAGGTGCTGATGATGCTTGCTGGGAAGAATTGTTTTGTAGATTCACCCATCCATGTATTTATTAGTTCATTCAGAAAATATTTGTTAAGCCCTTGCTTTCTGGGGAGTCCAGGGGTAGGCTCTGAGAACTAAAAAAGAAACATACAGTCCTCAAGGAGTTACATTCTAGTGGGCAGATAACAGCCATTTCAGTCCATTTCTATAAGAGCCATGGCTTAGAGCCAGTCACGGAGCTGAGGGAGTGTGGAGACTGTACAAGCCATGTAGCCCGGGGCATGGAAGGCCTCCTAGGACAATAGCATTAGAGTTTTGATAGAGGAACAAGAGTCAGCCAGGAAACAAATCACAGGAAGGGAACATAAGAAAGGACATTTCAGGCAAAAGGATTAGCATTGTGCAAAAGGTAAAAGGCCTGATAAAGCTTGGCACACTTGGAGAATGCCAAGTTTGTTATGGCCGAAGGAGATGAAAATGAAGAAATAGGCCAAGGCAAAACCACAAGGACTTTCATACCCAGCTAAGGAATTGAAATCTATCTAGAAGGCATGGGGCCAGGGAGTGGGCGGAGGGACTGGGAATAATTTTAAGCAAAAGAATGAGATTTAGAAAGATCATGCTGCTAATACCGTGGAGGAGGGATGTGAAAACGAGCGGTAATGAGTGCCCAGAAGCACCCTGTATTCTGCTGTCGTGAAAGAGCCAAGTGTCTGGATTTTAATTGTGGTGGCTGAATCGTGTCTCCCCGTAACTTATATTGGAAGAATGTCAGAGTCCTAACTCCCAGTACCTCTGAATGTGACCATATTTGAAGATGAGGTCTTTAAATGAGGCCATGAGGGTGGGCCCTAATCTGATAAGACTGGAGTTTTTACTTTTAAAAATATTAGGACGGACATACACATAGAAGGAAGACCATATGATGACATGGAGAGATGGCCATCTACAAGCCAAGGAGAGACACCTCAGAAGAAACCAACCCAGCTGACACCTTCATCTCGGACTTCTTGCCTCAAGAATTGTGAGAAAATAAATTTTTCTTGTTTAAGCCACCCAGTCTGCAGTGCTTTGTCATGGCAGCCCAAGCAAAAGAACAACTATGTTCCAGGAAATTTTTCTCTAGCTAGCATCAGGCCCACTCTGTGTGCCGAATTTGCTAGAAGTAAAATGTTAGCTAGGAATGATAATTCCAGGATCATATTTTCTTTTTATACTTTTGTAAGGAAAAATAAAAGAACAACAGAAACTTCCACCTTGTGTCACAGACCTGTCTGGAGGATGAATTAGTACGATAGAAAGCTTCTGAATCCTTCGGACGAAGGATAGCTGCCTTAAATCAGTGCAATTCTCGGTCTAAATCTGTTTCGGAGTAGAGAGTGCAAGTGTGCACCCCTGCCCGAATGCAAAGGAGTGAAACCCAATCTAAGCACTCCTGACAGTCTTTCATGCCCACTTGAGAATCTGTCTTCCGAAACCTGCCATCCCTACAGCAACCAGAAAATGCAACCTCCTCGGTCACTTTCCTGCAGTATCACAAATTACAGAAAGGAAAAGGCATGAAAGAGCAACTACTGAATGACGAGAACGTATACAGGAAAAGGCCACCTTGAGGTTCCAGAGACTTTGGGGAGAATAAAATGCAACGATTTGTTTTTGTAGGTGACTCTTCATTATCAATATTACTACTATACAGAAACGAGCAAAGAAATAGCCAAGAAAGCATGCAATTCACCCTCATCTAGATCGCTACTGGTTAACTAATGGAAGGATTTTTCTCAGAAAGTTTGAAATATCCAATAATACCCTACGAGGAGCAGAAAATTTGGTGCGATTAAGTGATTTTTTTTTTTTTACTGCACATATTTTGCCCCATTGAAACAGGATGTTTAGGATTATTATAATATTTATTTTAATACTGCAATGTTGGTTTTTAAAATAGCTTTATTAAAACACGTATTGTTTCTTAAGTTGTTGAGGTCATTCAATATTCTTTCAGTTACTTTTGTTTTTTTATTTAAAATTGTCAAAACAAGTTTGAGCTCTAAATTTTGAATTCTTCAAAGACTTTTGAAAATGGCCTTTGTTATTTATTTATTTATTTATTTATTTATTTATTATTTTTAAATTTTATTTTAAAATCCAGTAAGTTTCAAGTGTACAGTTCAACTGTAAAGCATATACATTACTGCTGACTGCATTCCCTATGCCACGCTCCCCACATCCCCATGACCATCTGTCAACTTCTAATTTGTACTTCTTTAACCCTTCACCATTTTCTCCCAGGCCCCCAAACCCCTCCCCTCTGTTCATCACCAGATTGTCCTCTATGTTCGTGAGTCTGTTTTTGATTAGTTTGTTCTTTTTGTTCCTTAGATTGTGCAAACAAGTAAAATCATATGGTATTTATCTTTCTTGGTCTGACTTATTTCTCTCAGCATAATAACCTCTAGGTCCATCCATGTCATTGCAAATGGTAGGATTTCATTTTTTTTTAATGGCCGAGTAATATTTCATTGTATATATGAATCATAACTTCTTTATCCAATGGACTTTGTTATTTTAAAAGACTTACTTAAGCAAAATCTACCTCAGGAACTTGAAAATACAGTATTCTATGCCTATTTGGAAAAAAATATATTATTTAAAAATATTTTTTAAAGTTAATGATTACTTGAAGACAAATAGAAAACTTTATTTTTAAAACCTATTCATAAATCTATTTTATAATCTAGTTTATGTTTAGTACACCATCTCTTTCAAATCTATCCATGAAATAGAATGTATAAAATACTAAAACATCACCAAAAAAAAAAAAAAAAGTGTGAGCAAAACGTGACCTAACCAAAAATACCACAATAATAGGTTTCTGTATCCTTTATTGAAATTTTTGTTTTTTAGAGACAGAGACAAATTGCAGTTTGTGGATTTCACCATTCCTACTTTTGTTGTTTAAAAACAAACTTTTAAGTTTCTATTCTGGAAGTTGACTCAGATACTCTTTGATACTCTATAGCATATATGTTTATAGTAATTTCCAGTGATAATTGGTGATGTGAATAATGAGCTTAAGACCCTGAATCATCCTTATTCATCAAAGGCAGCCTCCTTTAGATTCATTCCAATGGTCTCATTGTAACAAGAAACCACAATAATATGGTTTTGGAGAATTTAAAAGTTGAAATGAAGAAACAAGTGGGTGTTTCTAGTTAACCAGAACTGAGCCAGAATTTAAGCAGAAAAATCGAAGGTTTAGAAATAGTGCTGTCTGGCTAACTAATCAAGGTTTAGCATCATGCCCTGAAGTAAGGTCAAATTTGAGTTTTTCTCGCAGAATAAGGGCTATGAATCTCAATAATTAAGATTATTAAAATTCCACAGCATGCAGTTCCATAAAAATAAATCCAACTCAAATGTAGACAATAAGAAATGTAAAACTTTCATTTTCAGGTGATACATTATGAAAGTTTATATAGTCTACTATGTTTCAAACTCATTTAGTAATCAATACATAACAATCTTCTGATTTTTAAATGGATTATTTTGTACACTATGTGTTTTTTCTTTGATTGGAACTATTTCTAAAATTTTTATTGAATAAAGTTTTTTTTCAAGATCGAGTTTGATACTAGTTTTTTGGTTGTTTGTTTTTTTGTTTGTTTTGTTTTTTTCACTGCTAGCTAAATGAGTTCCTTGGAGATTGTGGATGAGCGCTGAGATTCTTTAGAGAAATGAAGTTTGTCTATTACAATTGCTCTTCATGCTTCCTTGAGGGAAGCAGAGACTCTGTTGAGATCTAAGAAAGGCTGACTACTTTTGAGAAGTTAGAAAACAGTTCCAAATTCTCTTTTAAAACAATTTCTGTTTGTTCATCTCAGGAAATGTGGAATTAGTTACAGATGGTTGTCTCATTTTAATTTGAGGAGTGGGTTTGCGTGAGAATTAATGTAAACAAATGCCAGCAGGGCTGGTTTCTGCTCATGAGGAGCGCTGAGGGAGAGCAGTGCTGAAAAGACGCGGCGGACAGCAGGGTGGCCCAGGCACATTGCGAGGTGGGCTGCAGAGCTGCATTGGAGCCACCAGCCTCTCTCTCCGGCTCTTCCTCACCACTTCCTGTGCCCCTTCTTCCATGCCCTCCGGCTCCAGGTGTGCTCTTTTACTACCTATTTCTCCTCTGTTCTCCCCAGTCATAACAGTTCTCAAAGAAAGTAGAAAACAAAATAGAAATGAAAGCTCAGATTTATAGACAGTGTCAAGGGGGCTGGGATTGTACCCTGCTTACGAGCTAACAAGTTAACCAGCCACAGTTCCATGGATGCAGGCAGAAGACATGGCTTTTGAGTCAGAGACAGAAAACTGTTTATTACAAAAACAGCAGTGGCTAGAGTTATCAGTATTTCCACAGGTCTTTCTGTGCCCACAAGGTGGTGCTGTGGGGGCCAAGAAATGACTTTATACACAGCAGAGTCCATATCACTAGAAGAATCCCAAGCTTAGGAAACCCCAGTCCTGCCCAACATCTGCTTCAAATGGGACGTAAAACTGGTTGTAGTGGGCAGCATACATTCATGGACTCTTCTCAGGCAGATGCCCATACTACCTGTTCTTCCAAGGCTGTTTACTATACAGTCTGGAGAACCATGTCCAGAACATGCTCATAGTAAAGGCAGAAACACAACAGACTCATGGAGAATGTCTCCCAACAGGCACATTCTCTGTGTGTGGAAGGGTCTGTATAGGAATCTATGGATGGAGGGTTACAATGGGTCAGTCAGTAAAGCATACCCAATAAAATAATAGCATTCTACATTAGTTGGTAGAAGATTAAAAATCTTAAGGTTTTTTTTTTTTAACTTTTTGTAAATAAAATGTAAAGCTCCACAAAATCTTGAATTGCTGACATGTGTTCAATTACATGATTGAAGTATTGTCAACTGAGGGTTATGATAGTGTTTTGATATTTACATATTTTAGGAAAATAAAAGATGGTGTTAAGAGGTAAAAACAAAAAAACAAAAAACACTGGCTTAAAAGCCTGATTCGCCGAAGGGATATTTACATTCAGTGGAGAATAAAGCCTAAAGCTAAGTGATTTCTGTCATCAGCCAGAATGTGGGACAGTGTTTTGTGGGTCAGAGCCTTTTCTCTTCTCTGAACAACTCCTTTGGGTTCCTTCAGAGATCTTGAATCTGTGTCATGCACATTCTCAGTACTGTCATTCCCCTTTGCCCACAGGGGATCCATTCCAAGACCCCCAGTGGATGCCTGGAACTCCAGATAGAACCAAACTCTGTAATACTGATTTTTCCTATACCTATGTAAACTTTATGCCCCCTTTTGGCATATTCGAATTACTAGCAGCATTACTCTTTTGTTTGGGGGCTATTATTAAGTAAAATAAGGGTTACCTGAACACAAACACTGTTGTTACAGGAGAGTGGGGATCCTCTCCCGACCAGTCTTGAACAAAGAATTGAGCAAGACACCGGAGTACAGCAGAAACGAAAAGCTTTATTAGAAGGGAAAGCACACTTCCCGACGAGGAAGCGAGCCTGAGCAAGAGAAGCCTGGCTCAAAGACCTGGTGACAAAGCCTTTGGGGCTTTTGTCCCTATTTGCTGTGGGCGCTTACTTTTCTTAGAGGGGTGGGCTTCCTTGATTGACAACTAAGATTGCCAGGACACAGTGATTCATCATTTGCTTTCTATGCATGTTCGTTCCCAGAATTCAGTCTGTTATAATGATATTAATGAACTTCTGGACATATGCATCATATTATAATGATGGTATAATGAGGCTTAGGTGAATTGAAGGTCGTTGGGATCTTCACTGTGCAGGTGTGACTCGCTTAAACTGGTACTTAATTCTCTGCTTACTTGTTTCCTTGTGGGAGTTACTTTTAGCCTAAATATGCCTTCTGGTTTGCTTAATTGTGGGCAGATTAGGGCAGACCCCTTCTAGGATAGGACGACCTCAGTGTCTTTGCAGGCAGACCAGAAACCCCCTAACTAACTTTCCCGCCTAACCCTTTTCTAAGAGCTATGAACCCCCTTATTATTAGCATGGATGTTGAGGGATTGGAGGTCTCCTCTTCTATATCTGCTCTGAAGAGGGTTCTAGCCCCTGCTTTTTGAGATTTCATGGGGTTCTTTCCCTCTCTGCCTTTGTCAGGACAGGGTCTTGGGGTTTTCTGTTGAAGTGCCGCCTCAGTCCCTAGACAAGGAAAGGAAGACATGAACATGTTATTTAAATCATATATCTATTAATTTCTATTATCGATTTGCCTATCAAGCGAGTAGAAGGAAACAGCCTTGGTTAATATATTTCTTAAAGAGAAATAAAGACCTTTGGCCTAAAGTTCCCTCCTCTCTGAGTCTCTAAGGGTCCTGTCTGGCCTACCACCATTTCTGCTAACAATGGGCTGATGACCCTTATCAATAGCCAGAGGATCTGAATCACCAATTTAAGGGCAATATCAGGATTTGAGGGAGAGGGCATTTTTTCTAAAGAAGGAAGGAAGAAAACTTAACTAGATTTACTAAAAAGATTAAGAACTCTGCAAGCAATGTCCAGTATCATTTCCTGCTAAAAGATTAAGAAGTTTACAAGTGATGTCCCATAGCACTGTGATACAGCTATAGACCATCAGGTAACCCAGACAGCTAGTAAGTGACTAATGGGTGTATAGTATATACAGCATGGATACTCTCGACAAAGGGATGATTCACCTTCAAGTGTGGGGGAGCTGGGTAGTGCGAGATTTTATACTACTCAGAACAGCAGGAAATTTTAAATTTATGAATCGTTTATTTCTGTTTGTTTGTTTTTTCCATTTAATATTTTTGGACCTCAATTGAATGAAGAAAACTGAATCCACAGAAAGCAAAACCACAGATTAAATGGGGATTACTGTATATATGTAAAATTGTAAGTTGCAGTGTTATATCAAGCTTATATACTGAGTGCTACCACTAATTATTAATGGCTAAAATAAAAATCAACAAAAGATTGTTTGTGACAGCACAGCATGATAAACTAAATCTCAGACTAAATGAAATCAGAAGGAGACATGAGACTATATCAATAAGAAAGACTGCTTTCCTAATGTAAGAATATAAAAGATGGCTTTAGAAACTAAAGAGAAGAATTGTGTTATAGAAATATGTGCTGTGAGGCTTTTAACTTTCCATAAAATAATTATGTTCAATTTAATTATAATACACATTTCAAACATATTTTTGCACCCAAAGTGATTTTATAGTTAATCTGGGAGAAAAATAGTCAAGATGATCAAGATTATTTTGAAGAGAAACAACGAGAGAGCAGCTTCTACCAATATACATTAAAGCCTATTTAAATATACAATAAATATAACTGGGAGTTGAAGCAAAAATACAAAATTATCACTGGAATAATTAGAATCCAGAATATTTCTGTATAAATGTTGTGTTTAAATCAGATAGAATGAAATTAGATTCTCCATTCACTTTTACATAATATGTACTAAATATGGGAAAGATGTATGTGTAAAGAAACTAGGAAGTAAACAATATTTGTTAAGTCTCGGGTTGAGGAACTCAGTTCTGTATGAAACAAAAGTTATATAGGAAAAATTGATGAACATAAATTTTTTAATTGATTTTATATCTTAAAAAAGGTTTTCAAAAACCACAAATCATTGTTTCCCAATTTGAGGTTATGCCCCTAGTGTTGATGACTTACAGATTATATAATATCTGTCGTATGATTGTATAGATATTATATCATATTGGTTCATTAATTATTAACAAATGTGCCAAAAAATGAAAGATGTTAACAGGAGAAATTGGGTGCATGATATATTTAAATCTCAAACTGTTCTAAAAAAAAAGTTTATTTTAAAAATTGGAAAATGTTAAGACAAGGCAATTCAAAAACATTTACATAGAAATTGCAGAAGAAAACAACGTCAATCTCTCCCACATGAAATAAATGCACAAATAAATTGCCGTGTTTTAACATTAAGCCAGCAGAACTACCTTTTATCAGCAGCGACACGCGCCACCACTAATGCAGACAGGGCTACTTGCATATGTTGTAGAGAGAGCTAATGAGGCTGCCACACATTTTCCAGAAACCTTTTGGCAGTCTACACCCAGTCATTTTGGTAATGCATCCCTTGAAAATAATCATAAGAAAAAAAAAAACAAAACTTAGGTTACTTTATTTATAACTATTTTAGTCATAAATTGATTCTTTCAGAAGGCCAGAAATCCCTCTAGGTATTTTTAAACAGAATGAAATGCAATACAGAGAATCAGAGATTCACGAAATCATTGCAACAACTGGCGGGAACAAAGGTAAGAAAAATTGCTACTTGCTTCATTTCCTGCCCTGCTGGCATCAAGGAAGTGGGTTGATACCTGCCGACTGCAGACACAAGAGCAATAATAACTTCCACTCTCCACTTTCTAAATTCTGCTCAAATTATTCTAATTGGCAGAATCTACTGTGGAAAGCTGTCAGGGTTCTGGGAAACACAGTTCCTGGACTTCTAGCCCTTTCATAAAGGAGAGAACATCCATGTGGGAGTGGTGTTCCTGAGCTGTTGGTGGGTTGATACCTGCCGACTGCAGACACAAGAGCAATAATAACTTCCACTCTCCACTTTCTAAATTCTGCTCAAATTATTCTAATTGGCAGAATCTACTGTGGAAAGCTGTCAGGGTTCTGGGAAACACAGTTCCTGGACTTCTAGCCCTTTCATAAAGGAGAGAACATCCATGTGGGAGTGGTGTTCCTGAGCTGTTGACAGAAATTCCGTTATCACAGACAAAAAGGTCAACAATCCAAATGTCAATAATATTCATATCATGGGAGTCTGTGCAGCCATTAAACATACTTTACAATGCGTGAGAAATCATGTTTCAATGATATAAGAAAATATTCACGGTATTATATGAAAAAATTGAATTTATAAGAGTATAATGTAGACCTACATTATTATAACATGTAGTAGTTTTCTATACAATTCCAACTTTGTAATGAAACTAAAGTTTCTAAATGCAGAATTAAGTATTGCAAATTAAGTATTGCAGACATTGTGTTAAAATCACATTTCTAAAATGAGGCTCTGAATAAAAAAATGAGACTCAGTTAAAGTAATGTTAAAAATCTGGAGAACAACAGCTTTATAAGATTTTTAGCTTACAGTAACATTAGGAATCAACACCCTAAAATATTACATTGCCCAATGATACTATCCTAAGTTCTAGTTCTAGTTACTTTTAAAATAAATGCTATCATCTGTAAAGCAAAGAGAATTTTCATGACTAGGTGTTTCAGTAACCAGGTGACTACTCTAGAGGTCTTACTAACTTAAAAGCCATAAAAACAAAAATGTTTTTACAATGTCCACGATAATAGAGGAATAAAGTTGCTTTTCTCTGAACATAGTGGTTTAATTTGAGTCTGTCCTTCAAAAAATAACACCTGTTATCTTGTTCATTATCAAGATGGGTGTCACAGGTTACTATGGGAGAACCAATCTTTCACAAGCAGTCAGTACTTTACAAAAATTATTTGAGCATATCACTGTTCTTCGCATAGTGATTATGCCACATATTTAGTTGTCTGACAAAGAAAGTGTTTTATTGGTGTGGAATCGTTCGCCCTGGGGACTCACTCTCTCTGGGTGTCTGCAGAGGGAGTGGAAGTCCCCAGGAGGAGTGTCCCCCGGTCACTCTATTCCTGCTAATTTTCTTCTGTCTTCTGTCAGTTCTGCTTTGTATGTGATTTTTCAAATGGTCATTATTTTGTTCCAGTTTCATATCCAGACAGAATTCCAAGTCTACATTTTCATACTGGCTTTTGTTCCAAATTCAATTAATATTCCTCTTTTTTTACCAGCTTCAACTTCAATAAGAACATGTAAAGGTCAGGCAAGAGTTTTTAATTAGGTAAGTTTGCAAGAGTTGAAAATCTCTAGACAAAGATATATTGTCCAGTAGAGAAGACCTTATTGAAATTACTGTGAATTGTTCTACTTGCATTTCCTCATGATTATCTGAAAGACCTAGATGAAAGAAGATTAAATAAAAGCATTAAAAGCTAAGGAGATCATATATATTCTGGGCTTAGGCTTAAAATTATAAATCTGGCCATTTTATGATAGTTATTATAAACATACATACACATACACACATATCTAATATCTGCAAATACTATATGGATAATTCTGAAAGGTATAATGAACGTAATTCTATGAAAGAATAAGCACAACTCCATTACAAAAATATTATGATTTGAAAAATAATGGGCATATTCCTGCTAATGAACAGTTTAAATTAGTCACATTAAGGGAAATAAATTATTTTAATCTATCAAGACCATTAAAAATAAAACTTCATTTAATGGATTAATCTCACAAGAAATTGCATTATACTGTCCAAAGAATAGTATTACTAAAGTGATAGGTAATTACCAAATTGAATAATCCTGCTGCCCTCCCCCCATCCATGTACAAATGGATATATAATTCATTTCTTAAGAGATGTGCTCAGTTCGTCTAAGAAGGGAGTTTGGGAAATAAATACAGTGATTAATTTTTTCACACTTCATTAAAAACAAAGAATTAAAACAGATTGTGCCTAATTTAATTATTAAAACAGTTCTTACATAAGGAAAAAAAACCAGAATGTGACTCTTAAGAGATGACTCACAGTAAAATAAATACTCAATTTCTTGGTGCATATTTAGGTGAAGTTTCTCTGGCATCAGGATGTCAGATGAATAAACTCTCCAAGACACTTAACTTCATAACCCAAGGAAATTATGTTAATATTTTTGACAAGAATCAGCAATACATTTTGTCACAAATAACCGTTTTCCCCTATATTAAAACACAATGTCTCAAATACTCTAATTGCCAAAAACAAATAAACAAAAACCCTTAAACATCTAACTTTGAACAGTTTGCATTTACTTTTACCTCATTCTTATGAATTTTAAGAAGTTTAAATAGTTCACAATTTCCTGTTCTATGGCTGGAAACATAGCAGAGAGGTGACAGAGAGCAGTGGCTAACAGCACAGGCTCCAGGTTTCATGCCAGCTCTGCCATTTAAGAAGGGTGTTATGCTGAGCAAGTTATTCAGCCAGTCTGCCTTGGTTTCCTTATAAAGTGGAAGTGATGATATTCTCAACATACAGGGGTGAGCATGACTATGCTTATAAAGGTTAGCAAGAATATTGAACAGCGTTTGGCATATAAGGACTAAATATCAGTTGCAATTACTCTGTCCCTGAGGAATGGTTTGGTTTTGTGTGTAAAAATATGAGAGCTGTTTTGTGATTGGAATCAGGAAAACAGTTTCGATCAGGTTGACAGCCACCTGCTTCTGAATACCATTTTTTTAAAGTATGGTTTTACATTTTTTAAATAGTTGGAAAAAAATGAAAATATTTTGTGATACATGAAAAAATTACATAAAATTCAAATTTTACTGATCACAAATGTTTTATTGGGACACACAGCAGAATTGAATGTGGCCACAAAGTCTAAAATACTGTCTGAAAGGTTTGCTGACCTGTTGGGGATAGTTTAATAAAACACTATTACCCTTTTTTCCGTTCTTGAATATAACACTAGAATAATTTAACAACTATTTTATTTTCTTCTAAGAAATCGAATATTATTAAGGAATCTCTAGTTTGAAATTTTTAAATTAGAAATGACTCCTTTAATATTCCTAGAAAGTATAGAATGGCTGAAGTCTGAATTTATGTTTGAATTTGTATGACTTTATCTGTTTCTCAAAAATTTTTGATATATACAGTCATGGCGAATTACTCCTATTTGTTTTTAAAACCAGACGTTTTCTTGTTTGATTTTTGAGTGACTAAGGTTTATTTTCTGATTTCTCTTGCCGAGCTCTCTAATGATTTTTTAAATGTGGTGACAACTCTATCTTATATATGTTTTTAAAATCTCCCACCATTGCCTAGTATGTTGCAAGCACAGGGTAGGCCATTTGATATATCTTCATTGAGATTTATCGACTTGAATTAAATTACTTGGAGTTAAGTAAAACATCTTAAACAATGGAACCTCAGTAATCTTGGCTGTATTTACCATGTCCTAAGGCGTTGCAAAGAAAAGCTACAATTTAAAAGTTGTAAAATAATTATAGGAATAAATACAGTGCCATATTGCTCACTATGAAGCACAGCTGTCAATTACAAATTCAGTTTTCTTATCGCAGCGTGTGAAGGTGGAGAACTTCGCATACACACTATCTTGTAATTGAAGTGGAAATGTTTTCTGGGTCTCTCTTTGTTTTGTGGTTCTAAATATTTTTAACATGATTAATTATTTCTTTTACTAAACTATTATCTTACTAACTTAGAAATGTGCTAGGAATTAACGTAACACCTAGTGAGAAAATGACTTGTCCTCCTGGGTGTAGGGATAAATGTTACCTCATCTAAACAATATGATTCTTGTTTTTAATTATGTTTAAGGAACCCTGTGTAGTTTGACTTTCTCTTTCAGTATAAAGAGTAGCAGGAAATGCTGGAATGACCCACTTCCGGTGCTGCATTCTATCATTATGCTCATTGACATCATCTGAAACTTTTTAAGAACATACTAAATTGGCTTTAACTTTATGCCCAGCTTTAAAATGAAACAGCAATTGGGAATGCTTTCCTTGGTTTATATCTTCATCCTCTTAATATTTCAGTGTTAGAGACTGGCATTCCTTTTACCTCAAAGAATTCCTTAAGAAATAAACTCCAGGGATCACTGATGCTTTGAACAACAGAATGGGCCTGCAGGTATTCATTCTAACAAGAATTTGAATCCTAATATCACCACTTAGCCTCTTAGTTTATTTTCAAAGCCTCATTGACCTTATCAGATAAGGTATTATTATCCCTTCTTTCCAATATTCTTGGTAAGATTAGACATAATGGATATAACACAACTACCATGATAAACCCTCGATAAATGATGGATGTTGTGCATGTCACAAGCTAATCAAGTCCTTATTGACCAAGAAGAAACCGTCTACTTCTTGCTCTAAGAAATCCTTTTTCTTCTTCTTAATCAGCCTCTAGTAAAATAATTTGTTGGAGATCTTGGTTTAATAACCATCATCCACATTAGGACTTGGCTCTGCAATTGGGACCTAAATTGCAGCTTCAGGCTATGGCTTGGAAATGAAGCATGGTCATGTGACACTGAACTCTTCCAGGGGCAAGAGGAGATCAATGAGGAAAATTGAGAGCCAAGTAAAAACAGAGCAGAAGAAAACTTACCAGAGGAAACTTTCCTTCTCTCCCTCATAATCAGTTGACTTCAACGTATCTTTGACAGGTATTATTAAGGTCAAGGAGAACTTTAAAGAAAATTGTTTTGTACCTGCTAACCTTCCTTCATAACCCTATCTCAGTACACAGCTTTCTAAATGGCCACTTTTAGAGATTTTCAGAAGACTAGTCTCACTACAGAGTGAGAAATTAGCCTTCTACCCGTCTACTATTCTGCTCCTTCATAATTCATGCTACTTCAGTGTACTTAACCCAGAATTTATTCAAGGTTTACACATTTATTTAGAAAATATTGAGTGACTGTCACTATTCCAGCTATTGAATATGCGACAGAAAGCAAAACTAGTAAAAATTCTTTCCCTCGTTGAACTTATATTCTAGTGGAACAGTGGTGGCAATTAAGCGAACGAATAAACTATTATGTATATTAGAAGGAGTAAGTTCTGTGAAGAGAAACAAAGCAAGAGAGGGGGATAGAGAGTTCTGGGAGGTAGAACTGCAGTTTTAAGAAGTGCTAAGGAACAGCTTTACTGAGATGACAACAGTAAAATCACCAAGCGTGCAAGTCAGGAGAATATATAGAGAGAAAGCAGTCTAGGCAGAGGAACTGCAAATGCTCAGGCCCCGAGGAGGAAGACGCCCTGCCTGGTCTCAGAAGAGGAAAGAAGCCGGCGTAGTCGGATTAGGTGAGATGAAGTCAGATGATCTGGGGCGGCATGGGGACAGGTGGAGATTATCTACACTCACAGAGGCTACTAAAAAATGTTGGCCTTTACTCTGCGTAGTTTGGGGAGTCTTTGAGGGTTTTGAATGGAGAAGTGACGTGATCCAGTTTGTGGTTTTAAAAGGCTCACTCTAACTGCCTCGTTGGAAATAGACTACAAGGAAGCAAGGTGGAAGCAGGGAGATCTTAATAGTTAGGAAACTATTAAGATATCCAGGTGATATCACTGGTGGGCCTAGTAGGAAGTGGCAGGATTCTGAATAAGACCTCGTAACAGATGGATTATAGGGAAGAGAGAAAGACAGAGTCACAGATGACACAAAGGTTTTTGACTAAAGCATTTGAAAGTTAAGAATTGCTATACATTGAGATGGCAAAAAATGATAGGTCAAGTTTGGGATCAGTATCGGGAGTTCAGTTTTAAGTGCTTTGAGTTTGAGATGTCTTAGTCATGGGTGCAAGATGTTGACTATACAAGTTGAATATACAAGTCTCAAGTTAGGGGAGCCTTCTGGGCTGGGGTTGTAAAGCTTGAAGAATCTTCAACATGCAGAAAATATTTAAAGTTGTGAGACTGGATGAGATTGCTAAGGGAATGAGAGCAGAAAGAAAAAGAGAAGAAGCCCCAGGACTGATCTTTTTTGCACTCTGATACCAAGTGGTTGCTGAGATGAAGAGGAAGCAGAAAGTAGATGAAGAAGGAAGTAGATGAAGAAGTTAGTATTCTGGATGCTTACTGATAAAACCGTTTCAAGGAACTATGGGTGACCAACTAGGTCAAATGCTGCTGATGGGTCATATAAAATGAGGGCTGAAAAATGACCACTATGTTTAGCAATAGCCAAGTCCCAGGTGACCAGGATGTTTTCGTGTGCCTGTTCGGAGTAGTTTCAAGTAAGAATGAAAGAAAAATAATTTAAATTAGCAAGCATAGGTCATGGTCATTGTTGTTGTTGCTATTTTAATCGCGTTTTGCCAAAAGGGAGCAGAGAAATGGAGCAATAGCTGGACAGAGAAGTATGGTTAAGCTAATTTTTAGTGAAAAAATTTTATTTGTATAATAAATCAGCAGAGAGGAGAACTATTGATAATGCAGGTTAAAGGGATGAAACTGCTGAAGAAATTTCCTTGAGCAGATGGGGGCAGGTGGGACGCAGTACCGAGGAGCCAGCCTGGAAGCAGGAGCAGTTGATCTTAATAACAGAGGAGAAGGCTGAGTGCGGGCCAGTGAAGATGTGCAAGGCCCCTTAGCCCTCCCAGGAGCATTCACATTTACATATAAGATGCTGTTTAGCTAAATAAATTTCTAATCATGTAATTTTAGTAAATTTAAAATGAAGAATTTCCATCAAGAAATGGAAGTAAAATGTTTTCCGAGTTATAAAAGAGGCTAATTAAACCTCTTAAATCGTACTCTGCAAATATAACCCTGGGAAAAACATTACTCTGATTGAATGTAGCCCATTTAGGGAGCACAAAATTTATTCTTTTCCTTATGTCTAATAGGACCTATAGCAACTCCAGTTTGTAAATGAACTCATTCATTTGTGAACTGGGATTCAGAGGTTTGCTCAAGCACAAGAAACAGCTTGATTTAAATGCTTTTTAAAAAAATTGCCACTAAAATTAAAGTCATTACAGTCTAACTTTTAACTCAACTGTTTGAAAACTCTTTGGTTTTGAATCAGTGAAAACATTTTAAAATTTGACAGTTGAGCTGGTGGGTGGTCCATTTGGAAACCCATTGTTAGCGCTCTGTGAGTCACAATAAAAACTCGGACAAAAAGAAAACATTTACACAAGTCAAAACAAAACCTCTAGACTCTTAACTTATAAAGTGTTTCAGTTGGTATCCATAAATATTAGTGTATAGCAACAGGTTTCAAATGAACCAAGTGGAAAAAGTTATCCATATTTTATCATGTCCAGGTAAGGAATTACATTTGTGGACAATGGTTTACTCAGGCTTAGCAGGAACTCCTGGGTAGTAATCAATACTTCCACACTCACCATTGCATTTAAAATATATTCTTGTCTCTGTAGACAAAGACATCATATTAAACTTGTGAAGGTAGATTATTTTATCTATTCTGCTGATGTAAATGAATGCAAGTTAGGACTGAAACCCAATAAGATAAAATCAAAATAAATGCTATTTACGTTTGAAAAAAATAATGGAACATCTAATCCTTGGCTTATGATGCTTTACATTCTGTAGTTTCAAAACTTCTTCCTAAATATTAAACGTAAATCCTCCTAAAATGGTGATGGGGACTTAGTAATGCCTCCACCTATAAGTTACCAAGCTTTATGTAAAAAATATAATTACTAATATGTTGTTTACAAATATTTTTTTCTAATATTGACAAGCAATTGTATAAATGATTCTCTTGCTTCACATATTCACCAAATAATAAAGAACATACTTTTGAAGAAATTTGTTGCTGTTTAACCTCTCCCTGAGTTTATTTTATATTCAAGATATGAAAAGGACTTAAGCTTTCATTTTTTCATTTCTCTGAAGAATAAATGTTGAAATTACCTCCATTATTATATGATCCATAATTGACAGGCAAACCAAAGCATGCCATGTGGCCACTCTGATTCAATTTTAATGATACTAAGAGCTCAGAATTAAGAAAAATATTTTATTTCTATACTTATGAACAAATCAGACAGGCTGTATTGTGATCCAATCTACAGCTGGACATTCGACCTTTCAAATCACTGACCAAAGAAAATGAACGAAGTTTAAGGAAATTTTATATATTTCTACAATAAAATTGCTCCTTATATTTTCAGAGATGCTTTCCATCATAAAATCAGTGTAGTATCTTTATAAACAAACAACCAACTTGAAATAAACAGGAAGAGAACAAAATAACCCAGAGGCCTCCCCCAGAGAACACCCTCTTACAGCTTATTTGGCTGAATGAAGAAACATCCCATTCCCTTCTTAAAGTAGGCTGCCTATGTTCATGACGGGACACAAGCTCGATTGGCAGACTGCCTTTAGTCACCTGGCGAAGCCACTGCTACCCTAGCCCAGCTGCTCACCAAGATTTGCAATGTTTGTTCTCTTCCCTTTGATGTCATCTTGACTTGCTAATGTAAGGCCACAATTTATTTAAATCTTACATAATCCTATAAACTGTGATATATAGAAAAAATGTTATTCTACAAAAAACCTCCCTTACAAATTCGTAAAGATCCCCAATTAAGAATTATCAAAATTTATTGCGAATTATCGTGGTGATACAACTGTAAAATAGTGACCAAAAAAGCATTAAAATAGAAAAAATGGAGCAGCCTAATGATTGTCTATTTCACTCTAAAGAAATTATTATACACATACACACGCATGTGTAACTTATTTTTAAAAGATTATTTAGAGATCTAACTAGTAGCCCCATTTAAAAAAAAGTGTCCTTTCTAAAAATATTGGTGAATTAATGAAAATTTATGTTTCAAGTTATATAAAATATTTAATATATAATATTTTTAAATTTTATTTTATTATTAGTTTCAAGTATACAGTACATGGGTTAGACATTTATATAGCTTATAAAGTGATCCCCTGATGGCTCTTTCTCTCCTCTGGGCCTCCACCCAGCCATTGCATTAATGCCGACTGCATTCTCTATGCCGTGCTCCCCATCCCCGTGACCATCTGTCAACTACTAATTTGTACTTCTTTGATCCTTCACTGCTTTCTCCCAGCTCCCCAACACCTTCCCCCTCTGTCTGTCACCAGATTGTCCTCTATTTTTGTGTCTGTTTTTGATTAGTTGATTCTTTTTGTTCCTTAGATTCTGCATATAAGTGAAATCATATGGTATTTGTCTTTCTCTGACTTATTTCACTCAGCATAATAACCTCTAGGTCCATTTATGTCGTTGCATATGGTAGAGGCTTTCATTTGTTTAAATATCCGAGTAATATTCCATTGTATATATGAACCGTAACTTCATTATCCAATCGTCTGTAGATGGGCATTTAGGTTGCTTCCATATCTTGGCTATTGTAAATTGTGCTGCCATGAACATAGGGGTGCACAGATCTTTACGAATTATTGTTTTGGTTTTGTTTGGATAAATACCCAGAAGTACAGTTGCTGGGTCAAAAGGTATATTTATTTTTAATTTTTTTGAGGAACCTCTAGAGTGTTTTCCATAGCGGCTGTACCAATTTGCAACACCACCTACAGTGTATGAGGGTTCCCTTTTCTCCACATCCTCGCCAACACTTGTTCTTTAATATATGTAAAATTTTTAATAGTTTTCTTCTTTAATCAACTGTTTTGATTAAATGACTATTAGTCTTGATTACATGCACTACTATTTATATAATAATAATTAGTTGCTATATTCACTTCGATTTTGGTATTTTTATTTTTGTTTATAATTTTTAATGAAAACATTGTTTTTAAATACTTCTGTTTTCCACAAGATGCTTTGTTTAAAAAAACCTGTAGGAAATATTGCATACTATATTTCTTTCTTGGAAATGCAAAACACAAATTATCATGATAAATACTATGAGATTTCTACAGTGAAACATAATGCCAAATAAGAAATCTAATATTTTATTTCATCTTAAAACAATTTCAAGTTTATAGAAAAGCTATAAATACAGAAGAATAAACATTTTTTTCTAAGTCATTTGAAAGTAAATTGACAACCTGAAGCCCCATCATTCCCGAATACGTCAGTTTTTGCTTTCCACAAACAAGGACATTCTCCCGCATCACAATAATATAACCATCAAAATAATAATTTAAAAAATGCCATTGTTTTATTACTTCCTTCTAATACTCAAATCCCATTCAGGTTTCACCAACTGTCCCAGTAACACCCTTTAAAGCAAAAGCATCCAGTTCAGAGTTACACATTAAATTTAATTTGATGCATTTTGGGGTTCCTTCACTATGAAAGATTTCCTCAGTCTTCCCTTGACTTTAAGGACTTTGACACTTTAAAGATCAGTGGCCATTTATTTTGTAGAAGTTCCTTCAGTTAAAGTTTGTCGTGTTTTTTCATGTTTTGATTCAAATTATGCATCTTTCATAGAAATATCACTAAAGAAATGCTGTGTCAGTATAGTGATGTACAATTTCAGATTATTCTCTTGATCATTTGGTTAAGGTGGTATCTACCAGGCTTCTCCAATATGAAAATATTTTTTTTCTTTTATTTTGTGGAGGTTCTTCAAAACTTGTAGATGGCCTCTCTTTATAAAACCTTTCATTTATTTATTTACTTATATCAACGTAGGTTAATAGTTTCCTGATTTAATGGGTTAAAATCTGTTGCTTTAATTTCTTTTATCTTGATGTTCAAGTTGTCCCATATTTGGCCAGTGGGAGCCCTTTCAGGCTGGTGGCCAGGTCCTTTGATAATGACCCCATTATGTTTTGAGCATTTCTCTGCTTTCCGCCACAAACAGATGTTCAAAGATCATCTTGCACTTTATTTGCCGCAGACTAGAACCAGCCTTTTCTCCAAGGAGTACTTGTTTCTTTCAGTGGAGAATGATTTCTAGAAGCCACAGTCTGGGTGCTAAATGCGCTCATTACTATTGTGATGTCACTGTTCCCAGGTCCTCTCAATGAACAGAGAGAGAGAATACATGTATGGATGTATATAGGTAGGTAGGTAAGTAGATAATGTAGAAAGGTCAACAGACACATTTAGTCAATATTTTGTTCTGTGTACACTTTTATGTATGGAAAACCATGAATTCATACTCTAATATTATAGGGTTTATTCTATTTTTCGACTTTTCCATAATTGTACTGCCTTTCTCCAAGTGGAAGAACCCTGGCTGTTACCGTCTTCATTTTACTTAATTTTATACTGAATCCCCAGTTTGTAACCAATTTCCTATTATTACTACCATCTCCTCCACTGCGTTCTTCCACACCGCTCTCAGGCTCTGACACCCAGCACCAGGCAGCCCTCCCCTGCAAACACACAGACACTCTTAGCCTTGGTCAGTCTCTCCCTTCCCATGTCAGGCCGTTTCCACATGGAGACGCCTCCAGCGCCCTGCGCGGCTGCCCCACCCTTTGGGCTCCCTCAGTCACACCAACCCTTTCATTCCATTTCCCGGGCTAATTCCTAAATGTGTCCTATATACAAATCTACTGCAAATCTACTACAAATCTCATTTCACTTTCTATTATAAATGCTTATTTAACTGCCTGTCTTTCCAACAGAGTACAAATTCCTTAAGGCCAAGGGTCGTGCTATTCACTTGTGCATTACCAGTTTCTGTTACAGATCGGCATTGAGCAAAATGTTTGTGAATGATGAATGGTTAGGTGAGCATGTATGTTGTAGGGAAGCATATATATGCTGCTGCTGTACAAGTAAATTCGTACAAAAAATATCAGTTCTGTACATGACCATACTAGATCCTTGAATTTAATCCCATTTATTATTTTTTATTTAGATTTATTTCCCAATAAACATAAGCAAATTCTGGCTTTCATTCATTTCTTTTTATTTAACATTTCATTCCCCCTTCCTCTGTTCCCAGATATATATTCAGCTATTAATAACAAGTATTGTAAAAGCACCATTCAGTGTACTAAGTTGCTGTGTTTTAAAGTAGAAAAGTTACTTCTCAGCCTTGTTCTTATTAGTACTGTTTCAGTATTCACTGTTAAGTCTTAACCTCAAGGTGAACTGTGAAAGCTTTAGAACAACTATCCTTAAAACTGATTATTATTCAGTGCAGTTTAATTAGTTAGTTAAGTTCCATTCACTATCCAACTCCAAAGAAGAAAAGAAAAGTGAGAATGCAGGTAATTTTATAGATAAGAAGGAATCTTCTCAACTTATCAAAGAATCTGGCAGTCAATAGATGGAATACTCTACACTGATACTCCACGTTGATGAAAATATCACAAAAGTGTTTTTGTATGTCTATTGAGTTTGCATTTGAAAATTTGGCCACCCACTGGTAGGAATTCCTAGTTGTGCATACAGGTTTAAAGTCAATAATCGTTAAATGGATGATATTTATGATGGACAACACAGTATAGTTGAATAAATTATGCATAATAAATGTTTCAGGTTTTCATTGCAGTTTCTAAAAGTTGACAAAGTAGAACAAAATACATTGTAAACCTGAAATTGTTAAATGTGTTGTGATTTTCTATGAAGCTACAATAGCACGCACATTCCCTTTCCAGTAATCGAGAGTATTTTCCATAACACCGGTAAAGCAGCAATATGGCAGGTGTGAGCACCAAGTCCGAATACCTTTTTATTTCACTTCTGCCATCCCCCAGCCAAGTCATTTTTGGAAAAGCTGCATAAACTTTTTTGGGCCTCCATTTTTTCATCTATAAAATGAGGACAATAATAGTACTTATTTTATAACATCGTGTAAATGAGCAAATACAGGTAACCGTGTTACAAAGGGAAATGTCAACAAATAAGGCATTCGCTCAGTATACCTCTGCATAAAGAAAATATGATTTCCCTGTCAGCCCTCTCAGGCCCCAGGCATCGTCCCTCCCATTTTGGAGTAAACAATTAAGTTAATTAGTCACTGTGATTTCATATTACCAACATTGGGCTCAGTGCTGAGCTCCCTTAGCAGGTCAGCTGTGTCATCTTCGGCGTTTTCAGTGCCGGAGACGGCAGTCACTGAGCGATAGCACTGAGCAGGTCTCAGCCGATCTTCAGTCTGACCAGCAGCAATGTACCCACATTGTGTTTACTCTAAAAACATCTCTTTGTCTAATTTTATATTTGTAAAGGGAAACAAATACCAAAGGTATATATTTAAAATTCTATATAGAAGGACATTATTCTCACATTGTGATGTATATCATTTAAACACAGACTTTTTTTAGTACCAAAAAGAAAATCTATTTGAGCTTTGTTCATCTATTTATTTTTTTGTGGTGATGAGTGGGATGGGGTGTGACTTTTATTTTGATGTCTTTTGCTTTCTGAATTTTGCAAAAGTAAATAAAATGGCTGGACTTTTATTGTTATTGTTGAGCAAACATCTTGATGCAGGGATAAAGCATCTGTACCTGAAGGCCATCCGGTTTGTGCTGAGCCGTTACGATTGGGTTGAATAATTAGAAGCTGATGTTGCTTCCAACTACGTGAATAAAGCAAGTCCGTCTTTACACAAAGTTTTCTGTCTAGGAGATGGACCTCTCAGTTGAAGGGCAAGGAGAGCATGACTTTTTCATTGAAAATTTGAGCCATTCTGCCTGAGCTCTTTATGTCAGAAAATGGACTCTGGTATAATATTAGATAGTAGCTTTAATTATGATTCCTCATAGAAAATCATTTCATCTTTCCATCTTATTCCTATGTGTCTGAACTTTTTCGGTAACCCTCTGTCTTTGCAACTTTTTTTTTTTTTTTTTAGCATGGCAACAATTAAGAGAGGTGAAATCTTGGTGCATCTGATTTAGAATTAATTGGAAGACAAAATACAAGATGCCCAGTTAATTTTGAAATTCAGGTAAACAATGAACTAACCATGTTTTATTTTAAGTATGTCCCATGCAATTCAATGTGACTTAGTGTTCTGTATTTTTATTTGCTAAATCCGGCAAGCCTAATCTCATCTCTAATCATTGACACATCTTTATAAAGCAAGACAGACTTGTATAAAAGCTGAGTTCTCTTGTATTTACTTTCATTTCTTCTTATGTAAAACTGTCAACTATCCTCTTTTGATTTGACTTTACTTGGTTTTCTGGTTTTCCAATTTCCTCATGAAGTTCTTCTTCGTTGACTCTGCCTCCTCTTTACAGTGCAGTCAGCTTCATCATTGTTTGTTCAATGTCCTGGTTCTTTTTCTGCTACTTCATCATTTTTACTTTTACCATTCATTCCTGTGAAAAAAGATGAATCCAAAATGTTCCTATTATATCTTCTCTGAGTGACACAGTCTATTAAGGAATACTCAAATCTTTAATAACACGGGACTCTCATTCTCTTGAAATTCTCTTTGCCAAGTTTAGATGATATTAAGGACAGTATTGCTGTTCTATTCAACACACCCAGAATTGTGGAAGAAGTACTCTGCCTCCTCTTTATGTGTGTGTAGTTCTGTCACTTCCATTATGGGTGTTGTTGTTATTGTCGTTGTTGTTTAAAGTAAAACCCTTGTGTATGTTCCTTGAAATCTATGGCACCACGATAGAAAGATTAATGTCCATTTGGCTGGTGGATTCTTCTGTCCATTACAGAGCATGTTGTACTGTCAGTTTTCTGAAGACTGCCACCTTTTTCATGTTGCTGCCTAGACCCTAAATTTGTCTTTGGCACTCTTTGGATCAAATACAAACTTCAAAGTTCTCCACTTATTACTTCTTACTTGACTTATTATTCCCTTCTGTTAGTATCCTTCATCTTCATTTCTCCAGAATTATTTTTCTTTTTTCAAAAGACTGTCTACCTGGAAGTCACTGTTGTGCATTTACCTAACTTACCGTAAAGCTTAGTCCACTCTGCTTTCCTCCAAAATACAAACTGACAACCTTCCTTCCTTAATATTAAGCCCCCCCCCAATCACTTATGATGTTCTGTTTGGTCAACCCATTCATTTTCAAGCTACCATTTCTGTCTAATTCTTAACACACTTTTAATTAATGTAATCATAATGCAGTGAAAAGAGAATACATCTGAATGAAGTTCCGGCTGCTTCACTTTTGACAGACTGAATGACTTTCTAAGTATCAGTTTTATTCTCTTTAAAAATGAGAGTAATAATTCTTATGTCACAGGCTTGCTGTGAGGATTAAATATGATAACATGTTATGGCAGCTGATCCATCCTATAGTATGTTTTAGGCACTAACTAGATGGTCATCATTTCTCATATAGTTATTTCTTAATTTAAAAAGCTCTCAAATGAAAAATTCTAAGAAAAAGGGAAAGAAGGCTATGTATAATATGCTCTTAAATGTGATATGCAGTGGGTACTTGAAAAAAGTAATTATTTACCTGGCCTTATTGAGAAATAATTTTCCTAGATAACTGAAATCTACTCCTCTAAAAGTAAACTTTTAAAAAATAAATTTTGATGAAATCTTATTGAAATTTTCTTGGGAGTACATTCATCTGTATCCTTAAGCAGAACATGTTGATGTATATGTATCATTTTATCCTGAATCTGAATATTATATACATTAAGTGTTACATACCATACTATTCCTCCCTTGTTAAATGCTGCAGATTACCATTCTTGTGGTCGGCTTCTCCATTCTTCTATTTTCTTGTTGAGTGCTAGATAACCTGGACCTATATGCAACCTGCCCTCCTCCTATAATGCACCCCACCCCCACCATCATTCCCAATTCTCCCATAGGACTCTCGCTTTCTCATTTGATGTTTCTTATCAATCATCTGTGAGTGGAGGATTTAGGTTACCCATTCTTAATGACTGTGGGAAAAGTAAAGGTAAACAGTGGATGAGCCCCCAAGGGGCTGACCTGTATATCAACTGTATTAAATTTAGTGACTTCAGAGGCCTTACTGCTTATTTACTGATTTTTAGCATTGTCCCTGATAAAAAATCAGTGAGAACTTGTAGATAAAGACATTAATATTATGAGAAACTCACTGACCAGCTATAAATCAGTACCAAAAATGTTGATACATTTGCTTTATATCTTACCGGCTTAGCAATATCATTTTATAAAATATCAGGTCTTCAGTGCTGAAAGGACCATGTCATGAACAAAGGTTTTTGTAAACTTCACAGTGTGACTACTAGTCAGCACCTAGAATAGATCAAAATAATAATTTATATTTATGGTTATTTTTCTAAAGAAAAAAATAGGCCCTGTTGATGAGGAAATGGGCGGTTTTTTCTGTGAATATCTCTTCCCTATTCACATAACCAGTTCTACTTTTCTCATTCACTCATGGTGGGTGTGGAGGATTCCATTTTTGACTTCATAAATCTAAATTCCTCAGCCACCATCCTCCCCCAACACCCTCACCCTGTGGATCTAGTCTTCATTCCCAGCTCCATCCCCCACTGCTAAGCTGAAGGGCACATCGTCTCAACTACACGTGCTGCGTGTCCCTACTCTTGCCCTGTGCACATGTCACACTGGGTCTGGCAGGCCCTGTTCCAAGCATGTAAGAATTGTAGCAACACACAGAAGAACCCAGTCCAGACCCCACATAGTCAGGAAGGACTAAGGAAGAGAGGACCCTTCTCAACTTTCCAACTTTATCAGTTCCCCCTCAGATATTAGAGATCAGCAATCATCATTAACCTCATAAAAAGACGATGAAGATGTTCATTTACTGAGAGTGAACTTTAGTAGAACCCCATGTGCTAAAATAAATGACTTAAGTGATCTTTTTATCACGAAAAAAATTATGTCAGTCTCAGATGTCCTAATAATTCTCTCTTAATGGTTAGTTAAATACCTATAGTATAAAGCAGTCTGCCACCCAGCCATCCATAGATTCAGTTATTGAACAAATATTTTAGGCACCATTCTAGGTCCTAGTGATACAGTAATGAACAAGAGACATGAAGTGTTGGTCTTCCAGGAACTTACACTTCAGTGGAGGCAACAGGTGCATAGAGAACCAGTGTTTTAGGGGTAATCAGAGCAGGCCTCTCTAAGACGTGGCATGTAAGCTAAGACCTGAATGAAGAAAGGTTTTCATTTTGTGGTTATCACAGTTACCAAACCAAGGAATCACTTCCTACTGCCCATATTCTTTTAAAAATTGTTTATTTAAAAGTTACTTGAAGAAGCGGTTCGCAGATTATTTTCTCTTATGGAAGATAGTTCTTTCTTAGAGTCTTTGTGCTGCTCATTTTAATGAGCTATATGAGATGAGTCAAAAACAAACAAAAAAGGGCAATTTGCTCTAGAAAGCAAAGCTGGACAAAACAATACCAGTGTAGGAAAACCCTTATTATGTTGCTGCACAAAGACACTAAAAATAAAAATATGAGAAGGCCTGAGGAGGGAAGGGGGAAACGCTTCCTAACCTCTGGAGATTTAACTGTGCAAATTCCTCAAATACTTAGAAAATTTTAAAAGTAATTTTTATTTTTGTCTAGAAAGGTAAATTATATCGCTTTTCTTTCCCCTTGATGACCATCAAAATATTCTCATCTTGAAAATAAATTGTTTTATTGCTGCCATTGAATGTGGAAAAAATATTCTCAATAGAAAAAGAGAAAGAAAATTTCTGGGGACTCTTTGGTCAACTAGTTAAAAAGCAGCTAGATAGGAGAAATGCTTTAAAAAAGAAATTGCTTCTTTTATGCCCAAGGATGTAACATTTAATTATGTTGTGGGTTACTGAGTTTTATTTTCTTTTAAGTTAAAGAATAAGCAAAGATTTTAATCAAATATTTAGAATTTCTGTCCTATTCACCATGTAAGAGGCACAAGTTATCAGTCACCATCAGTGCATTCTTTTCTTCTCCGGGAGAAATTCAGAGCACAGCTGTCTTAGTAAAGTTACAGAAAACTCATCTTGTGTGAAGTAACCACTGTTACCTCTCCTGGGAGTCCTCCAAGTGCTAACACCTTTGCCCCTACAACAGTCTCCCAATCATTAAGAAGCCATAATTAAGGTAGGCCTTTTAATAACACAAGTTAGGCCCTATAATAACGGAAGGTACTGGAGGTGAAAGAAGTTTCAAGCACTTCACTTCCTCCCTGCACACTGCAGATTCAGAGGACCTGCCCCTTCTTAGACCTGTCTCGCCTGCAGGAATTTAAAAATGGGGGTGGGAGGGTGGGGGATGCACCCTTTTTCCACCCCTTGTTCTACTGAACAAGGCCTGTGAGGAGGTGGGATGAGGGGAGCGAAGACAGCGTGGGGCCCAGCACGCGTCTCCCTGCCCCCTCAGCCCTCCCCTGCAGATGTCTGCTGAAGCTCAAAGAGTGAAGAGCATCTAGACCTTCCCCTAAGAGAATTTTGAAGAATGTTCAACCAGTTCTTTTTTCCAGTTTCAACTGATGCAGTGCCACCCTCACAAAAAAGTGCCAGATGGTGGAGTTTCAGAAGTGGCTTCCCGGGGCGAGGACCGCATTCCCACAGGGACCTTCCCACTGAAGCAGTCTGGGAGAGTTCGCCTGCATCCTCTCCCACCCCATCCTTTTAACCCCTGAGGTGCTCATGGCCCATGTCCTCCGATCTGAGAGCCCCCAACTTTATGTGTTCAGATCATCAGTCTCTCTCCGTCTGCCCCCTCGCCCGGGGGACAGGGAGAGCTTTGGCGCTTGGAGAAGGAGAAAAAAGGCCTGTCTAGCCTGAAGGTGATGATCCAAAAGGAATTTCACATTGAAGTAGCTTATCTCACTGTGACCCCTAGACTGGCACCATGCTTTATCTGCAACTTGTTAGAAATTCCCAGACCCCACCGAGATTACAGAGTCAGAAACTCCTGGGGAGAACCCAGTTATCTGAGTTTTAACGAACCTCCAGGTGATTGTGGTGCAAACTAAGGTTTGAGAACCACTGGCTGACTTATGTTTTCTCTGGGCCTCTCCTCTCCAGCCTTGGGCTGCTAAGAAAGAAAGAGTCGACAAAAGAATGTCTAGCCAAAGAAAAAGTCTTATAAGAGTTTATTTGAGACAAACTGATGACAGTTGCAGGGAAGCAGGTTCTCAATGGTTTGAGAATGGCAGTTTTGCAGCATATTTTATGAATTAGAATCAAAGGAGGAGACGTAAGGAGGGCTACGTGAAATCTATTGGTGGTAGATTAAGGGGGCGGGAGAAAGCAAAGCAGGAAAATCTGTGGAATTGGATAAAAAGCAAAATGGAGAGACACACTTCTTTCACATCGGTGGGTGCAGGAGAGTTGGCATTTACAGCGCATGGAGAAGGCGTGGACGGCAAGACAGCGGTGTGGTTTCGGGCTCTGGCGCTGTGGTTGTGCCTTCCAGGAAAGAAATCACTCTGATATTTCACAGGTATGTTGTCTCAGCACACACAAAGACCATAGACAATTTCAAAGGTAAAGAGTCACCTTTGTCAGATAAGCTACAGGCCCAGGATGTGACTACCCACCATGACCCACTTTTGGTTAGGAGTTTTTATGTTTAGACCACCCCGTGTGGTTACTTTTGGTCTCTGAGTTTGTGAGGCCTGCCATGCGGGCCTCCCCTGCGTTTGTCAGATGTAGTATGTGGCCCCTTTTCCATCCACAAAAGAATGGGGGAAAGATGGGGGGACAGATAGAGGAAGAGGGAGAGGGAAAGGAAAAAAGAAGGAAAGCAGGAAAGAGGAAGGGAGGCGATGAGGGGGAGGAAGGGAGGGAGGGAGGAAGAAATAAATATGCTGTTACTTTTACTTTTGTCTGGAGCCCAGGTGGGAAGGGGACGGGAAATGAATTAATAAAAAAACCCTCTGAAAATAGAAAAAAAAATGTTTGCCCTTTGAAAGAATAAGTAATGGCTTATTCAAAACACTTAAATCAGTTTAAAGTTCTCTTTGAGTTCTCCGTAGCTACAGCTGAGATGCTGATGTTTTAAATTAAAGTTGGCCTAGTTGATCTCTGCCATCCCTTCCAAGTCTAATTCAGCGGATCTGTGAGTTTTTAGGATTAATAAAACAAAACAAAACAAAAAACAGCAGGGAGTTAGAATCACTAGGAATATAAGAAGGAGTGCTTTATTACATTGGGATAAAATGACTGTGTTCACATCACAGTTTTATTTCAGATAGGCCTGATGAGATTACCATGTAAACCAAACTCAAGGATGCCCCCTGCTGGTAAACATGAAAAAAGGTGATAAAATAATGTCTGGTTAAAAATTACTGGCTAGTCACACAATGGATTAAAGATGTAGGCAAGTTCCAAAACAGTGAGCTTAGTGGGTAAGCCGACATTCCCAGAATAGATCTTGAAATATTATGAGAATCTCTTAGAAAACTCATCAAATGTTTTATCAGGAATTTTAATTACTTTTCAGGAGGGACAGTGAATTAACATCTTGCAAGAAAGTTCTGTCTCAACAGATTTGGGACTTTTTCCTCAGTTTCTACTCTCATCTTACTAGATTTCTTTTTCTTTTTTCACTTTTAGTAAGTAATTCAAACTTCCTGAATCTCAACTACTTCATCTAGAAAGTAGGGGAAATAATTTCTTACTCAAGTGAAAGAATAAGACAAGAAAAAAATTATCTCTTTAGAATCTCCCAAGGTTTATGACTGACTAATCAAAATTATGCATTAAAGGGGAAAGGTGATATGAGGTACAGTTTTCTGTCCTTGGATTCTGATGCCCACCATAATGCCAAGCCCATGGTAGTTTATTTACTCTATTCCATTTATCGGTCAAATACTTTCACGGTTCCTACTATGTATTATGCATTTACATAAATTAACTCCATATGATTACCATATGAGGTGGGTACAATTATCCCCATCTTACAGATAATAGAATCGAGACATTGAGAGGTTAAATAGCTCAAGCTCAGTAGCTGGTACGTGACAGAACCTGGATTTGAACTCAGGAAGGCTGCCGCCAGAGATGGTATTCAGTTAACTATTCACTAATTGATCTGTCATGCTGCTTCTGCAACATCGAGGTTGGACTTTGTCAGGGATCGCACGACACTGACATCAGATAACCGTAAAGATTTTAACTTCAGAGAGCCCCGGTGGGAAGCAATGAAACACCCAGTTCGAGTAATTGAAGCCCAGGTCATTTCTGTATATTGTGTTGTACTGTGTTGTACTTTGGTGCTTGTCCGTTTGTATTGTGGTCATCATTCCCCAGGTTATACCTTCTATGCCAGGTCTGATCATAGGCACTGTGATTCGCTGTTGTTATTCCAGGAGATGTTGGAGAAAGTGACCCAGAAGTATCCCCTTGACAAATGAGGGTCTCCTAGCCATATAAATGTTGCTGATCACCTAGCAGGTTCTCTACATTATTCTTAAGAAAAAACGTGACATCATGGGATAGAAGACTTTACTGCCATGATGTTTTTTAGAGCCCCTGCTATTTTCTTGAGGCTTTTAAAACCCCACTTTCTCAGGTAGCACGAGAATGAAAGGAATGGGGACGGGAAATCAGATCTCTGAAGACTTTGAAGGCTAAAGAGAATAGTGAACAGGCGTAATAGTGATACTTAATAAATATAGGACTGCCATCAACAAAACTGTTTCTTCAGGTTTGAGAACCCCCAAGGTGGGCCCTCTGCTCTTCAAGGCAGAGCTTAAATGCAAGGAACCTCACTCACGGACAGCTGGACGCCACACGATTCTGATCACATCATGCCCACAATTCGAAAGAATCCTCAGGCTTCGGGCTTGACTTTAGGTCTCTGGATCCAGCTTACTTGGGAGTATCACTTTTTCAGTGCATCTTATGTGTCAGCACTGTGCTGACACAGTATCTGATTGACAGGTCTTAATCGTCTACGCTTAGGCAGTACTTCTGTTTTCACGCTTGGGGCCTGTATTTTAAGTACTCACTCCAGACACACAGTAAGTAGGGAAAATGAGATTCATTCTCCAATCTGTCTGATTCCAACCTCTTGGGTTTCTGCTCTTTTAACCTCATGTTTCCCGAATTCTTGACCCTTGAATTTGGGGTATTTTATTGCTTTCATATAATCGCCAGAGTTGTGTTCAGTTTTGAGTGTGTGTGTGTGTGTGTGTGTGTTTTCCCTCTCCCATGGCCATCTCATGAGAGTGAGAGATTTCAGTCAGTTTGTAAGGCAGAACTTGACCCCACTGTGACTCAGTAGAAACTGCATAACTTTATGAAGCCTCTCAAATCACCAGAAGGCTGACACTGCTGGTCTTTTCCTCTAATAAAAGGTTCCATAAGTTTTCCTATAACGCACCATTCACAACTACAGAACAACAAAAACATAGTTCTAACACCTGCGAAGTGTTACAGGAACAGAAAGGATAAAAGTATAGCTAAGCATTAGAAAACTGAAATTCTGCTCTAAAAACTACACTCTAAAAATAAGGATTTTGACTCAAATTATAGAACTGTAGTTTTTTTTATTCCCTTAAAGAATTTTAAGTATTTTTTTAGTTACTTTCTGTAAAAGAAATAAGATAATGGAGAAATGCTTTAAACTTTTACTTAAAAATGCATCATGTTTAATATTACAACCATATGATTTTTCCTATTTTTGATTATGTAGAGAAACATTTGATTCACTTGAATAACTGTAGTTTACAAGACTTGCTTATATTGCTGAATATATTTAAGCTCATTCAAAATATGCAGCCTGACAGATTCTGAGGCATTGACTTTGAGCAACAGTTAAGCCAGTTTTTTTATTCTCATTGGAAGCACTGAATTGCAACTCTGTAATCTTCTCTAGAACTATCTTCTATTTTATGTTTCAGCAAAGACTTAATTGTTCTTTGAAGAACTTCTAACTCTAAAAATGGCAATTTATATTCCAAAGAAATATAATTGTCTTGCTCAGAAAGGGGAAGAAACATAGAATTGCCTTTATTTTTAAATTATAATTACAATCATATATTGGCAGCATATGTGAACAATTTAGACAAAATTATGATGGAAAAAACCTACAACAAAGAGGAAGTATGAATAGATAATGACCTTCTGCCAAGTAAAATGAATTCGATTTATTTGTGTTTATTTAGGCATGTTAAATGTCTAGAGCAGCAATCTGGACTTCACCTTTTTGGTCGGTTGTCTTTCACAGCACTTAAATGTCTGCTTACAGTCTTGAATGCTATATGTTGTATACTTTAGGTACTATATATTTTTTAAACGAAAGTTATTTTTAATTTTGTACTTACTCTACAGTTTTATAACTCTCGAGGTAAAGTTTTCGTGACATCAAAATATAGAGAATAGTATTATGATGCATTTTATAATAAAACCACTTTTTATTTCATATAAATGATAGGAGAAATCTCTGTACATATTTTAATAGAGAAAAGGATGCATGGCATGGAGTCTTAAAACTAAGACCATATACTCAGTATTTAGAAATTAGAGCTTGTTATTCATGTATACTCTACTGGAGTGAGGAAGAGGGGAGACACTAGTAGCTAGACAAGCATCACACCTTATTTTATGAAGACACTGAAACTACAGCCCTGTGGTTGGTGGGAAGGAAAGACTGTGACGTAGAAAGTGATGAGACCTTCTGATTCTCAGCATGAGAGAGAAAAGTGGACCTGTTGTCTTTAGATCCTAAAATTTCAGAAGGACTATTTGAAGGAGTGTTGATAACTACATTTGAAAGGGGGCCTGCATTTGTCTAGGGACATTAAACATTATAGTTCTCTTTGTCATATTAGCATAGGTCAGTGAGCATAAAAATGGCACGATAAGTGAGTTACCGATGATAAATGTGGTAGCAGCATAAAGGATATTAAAAGGCACTGGCCTCACAAAGTGACGACCTGGACTGGTGGTAATGAAAATGAAGAAGAAGGGTGGTAGGAATAGATTTCAAAGGGGAAAATGGACATGATGACTGACCAGATAAAATTAAGGGAGGAAAGAAGAGTATTACAAATGAGCCTTGAGTCTGAGATGTGATGATTAATACTTGAGGGTACACTTCACAGAGATAGTGGAGCCTCTTCCTGTTTGAGGAGAGTGTTGGGAAATGGGAAAGTTAGAGGACATGTTTAGGCGTTAGCAGCAGAACTCAATGAAAAAACATAGTGGTGGGAGACACTAATCTCATGGGTGGATTTTGAGAAAGTAGTTTGAGGAGTGATGGCGATGTTTAGATTAACAGGAAGTGAATGACTAATCATAGAAGTACAGCAGTACGGGAGCCACCAGGCAGTCTTTCGGGGGTCCAGTTAAACATTGAGACTTAGAAGACAACCATGGGCCACATTTGGCAACAATTTACTTAGAAGTCTATTGAACAGGAAGCACACTCGCCAGACAGTGACATCAGATGGCCCTTTTCAGTGAGAGTCCTTGCAGCAGCCCACTCAGCAGTGTCACCCAATATGCAGGAGATAGGCCCTTTGGTCTTCCAGTAATGAGACGGCTGCAAGGAGATGCGATTCACAATGGCAGGTACAGGAGCCCCCTGTCTTAGAGTCTCCTTCTCATAGCGGACATTAGCACTAATAAAAATTCCACAGGCATGAAACACACCCAGCCACGATAGCCACCACACTCATTAGGGCCCAAGGCTATGGAATCACCATCAGGCTTCCATGTTCATATTTCTCCAATCCTATGCAATTTACTTCTCAAAAAAGGAAGATAGGAGATGGGTGCTAGTGGGGTGTCTCCAGGTCAGAAATGGGCACGAAAAAAGTTAAGGGCCCTTAAAAGTTGTAGGTTGATGACAAAAACCCATGTAAAATGACTTGGCATGGAATCCAGACTGCCCGAAGAATCACATGGAACTTGGTGGGATGTAATGTGTTAACAGCGAATCCCAATAATTGAAGCTTCTTTGTTCTAAGGAGGTTTCCTGTGGTTTAGAACACATCAATTCAAGGGTAAAATATAGAATATCTAGAGATGTGAAGAATGCTATATTTATATTGTCTAAACTAAATGTGATTTTTCTCAATTAGATTTTTGGAAGAAGCTAGATAACATAAAATTCTAGGTTATATAGTTCTTTCCCTTTTTTTTAATTTCAAGGGTGTTTAGTATTTATATCTGTAGTTGACTATATCTTACACTATCCTCCCATCCTCTCTTTCCATCAAAAATGATAATATTAGACTCATTATTGAGTCAGACCTGTTGGAGTTGATCAGCAAGTAAAGTGGTTTTGGAAAGTAACATGGATTGCTAAACAAAAAAATGTTTTTCTAAGGAATCCATGGGAAAGATCAAGAATGGAAGCAAAGTAAAACTTGGAGAAGAGGGAGGTAATGAGCCATATCTAAAGAACAGTATAGAGATAATAGCTTTCTAGTTTGAAACGCAACATGAAGTTTCTTTCAGGCAAATCTAAGAAAATAGACCTCATTATTTGTCATAAAGGATTTAAGAGACATCCCCTGGGACAGTCCATGTAGGAATTTAATAAGTAAAAACAACTTAAATGTTTTTCTGTTTCAAGTCTTCGAGATACATCTCATGTAAAAGCCCATGGTGTGACACAATTTGGAAGTCTGTTAAGTCTGAGTCACGAAATCAAAAACATTTAATATTATGGTAGAAATCAAAAGATACTGTATAGTATCTTCAACAGTTTGAATTGACTTCAGAGCATTCATTGAAACTCAGGAAGAAAGAGTCTGAAAATGTTCTGGAGAGCATGAGATGATGAGTGGAAGTTACATATATAGTATCCACACTTTATTTAATGTATATTTGTATTTTAAAGAATGTGAAAAATAATAGTAAGGGATGGCATAGAATCTGCCTAATCTTATTTTTTCCTCATGATTTTGGAGGGAGCATGGCATTCTACTAGACAATCTTGTAGTGTGCCCAGCTTTACAGTCTCTGGCAAGTCATAATTAATAGCAAACTGCTCGTAATAAGCAGGATATGCTGTATCAGTCCTGCTGTTTTAAAAATATATAAGTAGCAATGTCCTTCTAATTTCTCATCCATCTGTTCTTTTGGTTCCACATTAGAATCACCTGGGAAGCTTTAAATACCAGATGCCCAGGCAGTGGGACAAAACCCAGGCCTGAGCATTCTTTAAGTCTCCCTGGGTGATTCCAGGCTGCAGCTCCATTTAGGGACCATTTCCTTAATAAACAAAAGTTCTGCACTCCAACTATGCAGAAAAATTACCAGTTAAGCTTCTAAAACGTATGCTGTCTACCCGCAGAGACTGGTTCAAAAGGTCTAAGATAGTTCCTAGGGTTTTGCATTTCTAAAAGTTTCCACATATATAGTGGGTGACCAGGGCTGGTACCAATACTTTGAAGCTCTAGGGAAGAAACCTCTCTGTATTGGCTTTTGTCAAGAGGTAAGGGGACAGAACAACACCTATTGAGCTTTTTGATCTGTATATCAGAGAAGCGAGTGACCTTTTAGCACTAATGGTTTCCAAATGTTGTTTTAAAATTATTTTTGTTGGAAAAAATGAAAAATCTAAATATTCAGAAATGCAAAAATGGTTAGTAGAAACTGATCATACAAATGTAAGGTATGATGGAAACCAATCGCTGTCATCACGTTTTAAATTTTTAAGTTTGAGTATCTCAGTTATTTAAGATTGTAATATGGGACAATATTTTGAAAGGTTTTGATGAGTCACTTAGATGAACATCTATTCAAATAAAAACAATTGGTTATTTGCTGGCAAAACAAGAGATAACTTGAGAGTCATAATTAACCATAAGCTGGACATAAGTCAGAATTATAGCACTTATTATTATAACCATGTATAATAATTTCTTATACTTAAGAAAATTGCTTAACATGAGCAAGGCACTGTGTTAGGAGCTAAGTAAAAGTTACAAAGAAAGGATAATCAAAATCCAGAAAGAATGTGTAAGACTTAAGCAAAGTTCGGAAGAGAGTCGTGAAAGTGAAAACGGAGTTTACGACAGTTTGAAATCTTTCAAAAACTGCAGTGATTTCCCTTTGAATAAAGGTTGTGGAATGGCTGAACATTGACCCTCAAGCAGTGAAGGGAACTACGCATTAGATAATATTATGGGCTGCATCGTGCCCTTTGAAAATTCATATATTGAAGCCCTAACCCCTAGCACTTCAGAATGTGAATATATTTGGAGATAGGGTCATTAAAGAGGTAATTAAGTTAAAATGGGGATGTCAGGGAGGGCCCTGATTCAGAACGACTGGTGTCCTTATAAGAGGAGGAGATGAGGGTACAGACACACACAGAGGGATGACTGTGAGGACGCAGCACAGTGGCAGCCATCTGCAAGCCACGGAGAGAATCCTCAGGAGGAACTAAACCTGCCGACACCTTATCTTCAACTTCTAGCCTCCAGAATTGTGAGAAAATTAATATACACTGTTTAAGCCTATAATATTCTGTAATGACAGCCCTAACAAACAGACAGCAACTTTCTGTAGACAGTATGCACAGAGGAACAAACACTAGGAAATGAACTGAACATTGCAACAAAAGTTAGTTAAATCATAAAAGGTAGCTTCCAACGATAAGGGTTATCTGGGATCCTATGAAGTCTTCAAAGAGGTGATATTTTAAATTTTTAAAAATTACCTATTTTTAACATCTGGTGTAAGTAAGCATTGTCCTTCCTTGAAGGAAAAATATAAACTTAACTACAGGAACATATCAGTATTCCACTGTAATTTATCTATTATCTCTCTTTGGAACAGATCAAAAGTGTCTGAAATATTTTGACTTATATATAATATTAAGTAGTGTTAGAGTGAGGTTTTGGTACTTTTTAAAATATCTTTTTATCACTGTCATTCTGAGGGCACTGTACCCAGAAGGAGCAAATTAGGCTAAGGGGCCACATGCTGTTGCAGTATAGAAATAATACATAGATTTCGATTATTCAGCTTGAGTCAGACATTTGAATACTTTGATATTTAAATATGACCTTCTGCTCACTTTTCTATGCCCCTAAAAAATTAAAAATCAGTTTCACTCTTTGGGGAATCACTTGGAATGAAATGAAAAAAAAAAATTGTGAAAGTAAGACGTACAGGGGAGAGCGTGCGTGTATGAGTTTGAGTCTGTGGAGAGACAGCATCTGCGAACCCAAGGCACACCTCACGCAGGACCGTTCTACAGGCTCCCAGCAGTCCAGGGGGGCCTCGCTATTCAGACCTAGGAGGCTGCACAGATGTAAGCAAAGAATTTGATTTGTTTGATTGACATTTATGTGACAGGGACAGACAGCTATGGAGTGAACCCACTCTATTTTTAAAAGGTCAGGAAGGTTGAGGAAAATCAAAGCAGAGGAAGTAGCGACATAGAAAATGATCACACAAAATAAGGTAGACCTCATGCAGAGCCTGAATCGGTTTTTGCTTTCATATTGTAATATGAGTCCCTCAGGAAAGCACTGTCTCCCAAAACTGTTTCCCCAGAGAAGCATGGAATTTTACAGTGAGATATGTATTTATTGTAGGAAGTATTTTTAGCAACTTTTGAAATGCAAATACATAGTTTAAAATGAGTCTTTTAGGCCCATTCTCCTCTAGGAAAAAGGTAGGGTAGAGTGATAGGAGATGTGTGTGCGGTGGGGGATTCTCCACAATTTAAGGCGGGGAGGGGAGAATGTTAAGAGGTGAGGGGCTGTGCATTTAGAGCGCTGAAAAGGAGTGGCCGAGGCGCAGGCAGAGCAGGGCTCGCTCACTGGTTCCTGAAGGGCCTGTGCCACCAGCACAGGTCAGACCAGTAGCCTCATACCTGCGAGACTCCTGACGCAGCAGAACCCTCGCAACCGTAAGAATCCTTAGGGCAGGAATGACGATAACTCCAAGCTCACGCTGCTAAGATTTCCAGCCTGCAGGGCTAAAGCAAGGCCTGCCACAGCAGTCAGCGAGGACTCCAGCAGAGCCGGGGTTCAGCATTGTTTCCCTGCTCCGTTATGCCGCCCCTCCCCAGCAGCTCTAAGCCATCCGAGGCAGAGTTCAGGACATCTCAAGATCCAGAAAAATAATGAAAAGCTGGATTTTTCTAGATAGTTTTCAAATTCTTGATGGAGAGAAGGTTATTGATTTATTGAGCATTCTGGAAGTTCTGTAGATAAACTCTTGAGACCAGTCTTGGTTTATAGAAAGGGTACCATTTTTTAGGCATCTGAGAGCAAGGTTGTCCTTACAGTCGCACAGGTAGCTTACTGCACAGGGACCGTCAGGTAAAGAGTGAATGAGAGTTGAAATCCTGCCAAGTCTGGTTCTGAACACCAGAAGCGTCACTGCTTCCAATGTTCACAGATATGTTTCAAAATGACCAAGCCTTGTGGCCATAGGCCACCTCATTTTAATTTTCAATTTTGTAAAGCATTCTGGAGGCAGCCCTGATGTAGTCATTTCCCTCAGTGGTGTGTTGTCTTGGGGACCTGGGCAGGTGAAGCAGCATTGCAGTCTTCGACAGGTAGCTGCCTCCAAGCTGCGGGAGCTCCGCGGACCTGAGCGCTCTGAGACCAGCGCTGCAGAGAAGCCCGCCCTCCTCAGGAAAGTCCGCAGTCTCTGAAATCCTACCGCATTCCAGTCACTGAGAAATCTGTGCTTTCATAAAATGATGTGAAAATTCTACCTATTATTACAGTGAATAAACTGGGATTTTGAGCCTATTGTTGGATTTAATCATTATTTTTATGGCAGAATTCAGGGTGTGGGAGTAGTTATAACAGTTGTTTTTTTAATCTCTTTTATTAAGCCATTTATCATAAGCAAATTCAGCTTCTAACCTTAGTTCTTTATTTAAGTTTCTAACATCTGTTTTTTTAACATGTTGTGTCTTCCCGTTTTATGTCTCTAAAGGTTATAGAATAGCTATTTTATTTTCTTCAGAAAAAGCTATTTAGCACTCTGGGAGAGCATGTTAAATGGCAAACAGAAGAGGTGACTTGAAATTAAAGCTACTTAACAGTGAGGATTAACAGGAGAAGGGAAGGCTGCATATCAGACTCCTCTGTGCTCAGACTTCCTTTTCCATAGGGGATTCCCTGTGCCTCCTGACTTTCTAGCTCAGCTCACTTTCAGGTTCCCGATAATTTGGCCAAGAGAAGAGAGGGATGAACACAAAAAGTGATTTAGAATACATGTGTGCCTTACGATCCCACATATAGAATGCCCTTTACATTGCTATTGCTGAACTTATTTTTCTTATAAAAATCACATTTACTTATATCTGTATACATTCATTGCACACCCATGTACTACTTCATGGAATTTTTTGAAAGCATGGAAATTCAAAAGACAACAGTAATCACAGAAAAATTAATAATAATGTCCTATGATTTGATATCAATGGGTGATGATTGAGATTTTAGAATTCTTTAATTAGTTTAACTTTGATGGTGAAATTCTCCCCTAGAGTCTTGTTTCTTTGCAAAGTCAGTGTACACGTTTTTCCTCTCCTTGCAGATTTACCCTCTCTTATGAAACCTTTCCTAACCACACCAGCCACCGTTACCATTATGTGGGTGTTCTGATGTCCTGTAGTAATGATGCCATTACTCAACTCTAAGCAGTTTAGTGAAGGACTGATTTGCTTCCCATTGTACACCCGGCACTTACCATGCTATTTGTACGAGTGAATGAATGAGTTTCACAATGTGCAATTTTCATAGTACTCACTTATATTTTTTTATATGCTGGATAAGTTTTAGATTATAAAAACCTTAAAACTAGGGTCTGTGGCTTTCAGCTCTTCATTTCCTTAGTCCTCAGTCTTCAGTTCTAACTAATGAAGTTAACTGTGTGAAGTAGAGTACAGTTCAAGGAGAATCAGGCATTGGCCCTGTGATCTCTCTGTTCTTCATAGCAGTATTTAGGGTTAGGTAGAAGCAATTGAGTGCATCCCCCACACGCACACTCCCTTTCCCTCTCCCCTCCTTTGTGCTGACTCCTTCACTTTGACAAGGACAGCAACCCTACAAGCATTACAGTCCAAACCTTTGGAGAAGGATTGATTCCCGCCCCCTCCCCCCTATAAAAAATGATCAAAGGATGAAAGCTTTTTATGTTCTCTACAGGGGCAAGTCCAGGTTTTGTGGGACCTGAGCTTCATCCAATCTGGAGATGGGGGAACTCTTAACAAAAAAGGAAAACAAAATTACAAATTAGTTACAAAACGGAATCTTTATTTAGAATGAGAAAAATCTCATAACAAATTACTAGAGCCTTCGAGGCTCAAGTCCCTTATTTTCTGAGGTATCATTAGGCAACTTAACAGAAATGCGACACTGAAATGCTTCAGGGATATAACCTGGCCTCCCCTCACCAGAAGAGAACTCCTAGCGCTCCCTCTACGTGAGGGGAGGGACCTGGAGCTTGGATTTCATTAGCCTCACAATGAATTCCCCTCTGGGCACCTCAGGTTTGAAAACGAGGTATCGTGTGTGTGTGTGTGTGTGTGTGTGTGTGTGTGTGTGTGTGTGTGTGTGTACACATATCAATATAAGAATCTTCCAAAATGTATTTTCATCATTCCTCCCATTTATATGTC
Organism: Pteropus alecto; assembly: GCF_000325575.1. Lineage (NCBI taxonomy): Eukaryota > Metazoa > Chordata > Mammalia > Chiroptera > Pteropodidae > Pteropus > Pteropus alecto. The sequence goes on along the minus strand of NW_006442110.1, from coordinate 3,537,559 downwards.
TGCTGTAACTTTTAGATGAAAAGTGCCTTATTCTGGCTTTATAGTTTCAAAGAGCAAAGACTCTCAAACTAGTTCGAGTAGAGGGGAAGGCTCAAGTCCTGAACTAGGACTCCATTCACCTACTGACACAATTATGTGGAATATGTGCTATGAGCCAGATCCTGTGCCAGGTACAGATACAGCTGTCTCGTTGAATCTGGTGAGATTCTAGGGATCTTTTCGTGTAGGATAACTTTATGTGCAAAATCATTTGTGTTCAGTCATTTGCCAGTAAGACTACTGTCAGTTACAGCCCAGAGTGATAAATGTCTAACTCCGGGGAGATCATTTAATAGAGGGGAGAAAAAAAGTGTGACTGGTACCTTCTACACTCTCTACACTGTGGTACAGCTACCTGCTAGATAGAAGTGGTAGCCTCTGGGACTCAGTTCTGCCTCATCTGCCCCAGTGCAGGAGGGGTACAGGCTTACGAGGTATACACATAACCATCTATGGTCACCCCTCAGCATAAACGCAGGATGAAGTCTTTTTTAGAAGGGGATAATGCTAGACAGGCACAGTGACAAACACATGCCTCCCTGTATGTTATTTTTTTTTTTAAGGTACTTATTTCAATTAATAAAACATCTTGGGTTCAGGCATCTCCTGATCTTGACTAAAGCACTTCCATGATCCTGGGTATATAGGGTTGTTTTTCAAAGTACACTCTTTAAGTGGTCCTTATTTCAAGGGCTATTAATAACAACAGAACCAGTCTTTCCAGAGTCTAAAAAAAATAGCTATTCTTTAGCCAAGCCTAGAAAGCCAAATTATGCTGGTACTCAACAGCATGTAACTCCAAACTGATATTTACAGGTCTGCTAGAAGTCATATACTTTAACTTAAATTCTTCTTCTCTGGCTTTTTAAATCTCATAGAGGTGAGCAAGCACCAAAAGGGAATGTTTGTGCTAATTTAGCTCAGTACAATCTAGGAACCACGTGACCGTCTTTTAAAGTTAGATCATTTTTATGGTTACTAATGTATTTACTGGTATGGTGACCTCCCTCTGTATTCCGTCCATCCAGGATCTGTGGATTCTTTTCTCTCCATAGCTCTTCTCTTAGGATGCCCCCAGCAATGACTGAAATAGAACTGCTTTTTATAGCTTGATTTTTCACAAGTCACCTTCATATGGATTTATAGGAGATCTTGCATCTCTGCCAGCTCATTACATTCATAGCAACATTATCAATGTAGAACTTAAGTTTTTAAAATAGAAATTTAAGTAGCTCATGAAAGAACAACTTGTCTAGATCATGCTAACACCTTGTTAAATTGAATAGATCCTTGTCTTAGCTGCTAAGAAAGTTAATGTTCCTTTAAAATATCATTCATTTTAGAAACAGCAAGAATAAGACTTTTTTTTCTCTCTCTCCATTTAACTCCAGCTTCATTGGAGATTATTGATTTCATTAAATAAATTCAAGCAATTTCTAAAATTCTCTCAAATTCTATAGCATAATGCCTAAGTATCTATATGGCATACAGATTTTCTGGTCCAGCGTAGATCACAGCCAGAGTACACACTATTCCCAGTGCATGCCCTGCTTCTTTGTAGCTTCTGAATTTGAATTTACTGTTTCCTCATCCTAAAATCGTATAACCCTTCTCCATCTAACAAACTTCTAATCATCCTCTCTGATACCCACCCCAACAAACATTGCCTTTTTAATGATGTCTTCCCCAACTACCCTGGATAGTGTTATTTCACCTAACTCTACTTCAGTACTGAATTCTAATGGGTTATTTATTTATATATATTTATCCCTCACAAGTGAGTACTAGAGGGTGGAGATTAAGTTTAATTTGTATTTGTCTTCAAGAGGTGAGATAGAAAAGATATTTGAAAATAACCACATCTCTACCTTTTGACCTTTATTTTGCCACATACTCCCAGTTTCATCGAGCTCCACTTCTGTGGTGATCAGATTTATTCACACCTGGATGACCTGTATTTTATTATGCTTCCATTTTGTATGTCTCTTAAATGAAGTGACTTGGGGCTGGAAGGGGAATACACAAAATGACGTGCTTTTGTAGGCCTTGGAGAGAGGCCTTAAGGACACTTCTTTTCACCTGGTCTTCCTCCTGCTGCCTGGGCCCTGACTTACCTTAAACTAAGGAAGGGCATAGTATGGAATTTTCCCATGCCATTGGGCTGCCTTTGAGTCCTGTGTTCTGCTGCCTGGCCACTCCCAGCCTGCCGAAGCCAGGACACAGGGACATTCCATACTGAAAGGCAAGCTCGATACCATCCTGCCTAATATTCATGGTTTAGGTTTCAGTTTTTGTGTTATTTTAATTATTGTTATTGTTTGAAAATGAAAAAGTGTGGTGGAATGCTTTTGATTTTGAAGCTATAAGTCATATATACATCTTTTAAACAAAAATGTAACCCAAGTATACATTTCTAAACCCAATTAAGACCAATAAAATGTTCATAAGTTGAATTAAATGGCTCTTTTTAATCCCTGACAAAGTGTAAATTGACTTAAGGGAAGCAACCATTGTCTCAGCTATGTTACGGATACCATAGCTTGCAGAAACAAGCAATTGAAAAAACAAATTTGGTGCGAAATTTAGAACTCATATTGAAGAGTAATAATGGTCTTAATACAGACACGTTCTGTCTGTATCCTCATTTAAGCACTGTTTTCTTCTGTAACAACATAACATTTCATTAAAATGTAAGTGTGTTTGGGAGTTCAAGAGCTCTTGTGTTTTGGGAACAGATGTGGCAATTTTAACGACTGTTAGGTTTTTCGGTATTGATACATTTTTATATATGCATTTGTATTTATGAGAAAATATTCTTTCAAATACTGAGTTCAATTGGCAAAGGAAAAAATCCGTAAATGAAATACAGTTGCTGTCAATAAGAACAGAATGTGTAATGCAGTTCGGCCCTGTGGGCTTCCTGAGAAGAACCCTCCTCTCCTATGATGGGAGAGTTGTCAGTAGTGACAATAATGCTGTTAGAAATGAAAACTAAGTTGTGCTCACCAGTGTTTAACTGACAGTGCCACCATACCTTCAGGGATAAAATGCAAGTGCTGCGTTACAATTCATCTCATGATATTTGTGGTTCAATAATTTATCTTCATGAAACACCAATGACAGCTAGTATTCTCTTGTTCCTGTGAGTGAAATATGATGTGCTTGCAATATGTTTTGGGGATTCGCTAACTATGGCTATGTACACATAACTTGTAGTCAAGTTTATGCCTGAGTAGCTGAAATATAAATGAGAACATTTAAGGCTGTATAAAAATCAGGTTGAATTCTCCATTTATATAGTCATAACAGAAGAGTTCAGATGTATGTAATAATGAGCCTGTTGAATGTTTGAGGAATTCAGAAAAGGAGTAAAAACTAGATGGGGATCAAAAAGAGAAGATCCACGACATTACAGATCTAAGGATAAGGCCAGATAAATTTACTTTTTCAGAATATATCACATAACAAAATACCAAAATGAGAATAAAAATCACTAATTCTATTTGAACTTCTGAATTGTCATTTCCCTCTAATTTTTAGTTGTTGAATAGAGATAATTCAGGTTTCTAAGTATAACATTTAATACATCTTAAAAACCTGCCCATGCATATCTTAAACATCTTTATTTGCGTAGATGTTGTAAACAAGGGAGTTTCATGTTTTACTCATATTTTAGTTCCTAGCTGCTAGTTTAGTCTTCTCAAGAACTCTTTATGCCACTTTTTCACTCCATAAACTTCTTCTGAATGAAGTTCAAACTTTCTAACTTGAAATTCGGAGTCCCTGAGCTGGCTTCAACTAGTTCCTCTCATCTTATCTCCTGCAGGCAAAGCGTTCTTACTTCAGGACCATACCCCATTTATTCATTCAACAAATATATGTTGACCAGTTACAGTCTGGGGATTCAAAGATAAAAAATGCAGTTTATTACATTCAGTTACGTGTTCAAGGAGCTCGGGAAGGGGCAGAAAGCATCTAAACAAAGTGACCTCCTAAACCTCCATTCCTTTATTCTTAACACTCCCTTCATTTCAAGTAGCCTTACCATCATTTCCATAAGTGGAAACTTTTCCATCAAGTTTCGCCTGATCTCAAAAGAAGTTAAGCCATCCATTCCATAGTTTGTCACTTTTTTAATTTTAGCACTAGGAAATATCTAACTTTAATGCTTACTTCTCTAAATATCCCCTCCAAAAATCAGTAAATATCTCTGAAGTCAAGGATGATGATCTAAATAGTTCCGATCTCCCACAATCAGCAGAATTTGTAACTACAAAACAATCACTTACCTTTCGAGTGAATAAAATGATTCCAGTTTAAGTGAAGGCAGAATCGTTCTTGTTTTCTCTTTAATCATTTACCTCCTTACAGATGCAGAAGAAAATAGCTACCATTTCACTCATCCATGACTTCAGTGAGTACAAAATCAAATGATTGCATGAAATAATTCAATTGAAATAAAACTTTCAAAAGATTTATAGCACATTTTGTACAATTTTATATTTATTTTGAATGAAATTTTCACTTATAAGGGCAAATAAAATATTTCCATAAAAAATTAATAAAGACATGATAATTTTCTCTATGATATAGCTGTATAATTTTTAACATTAATCTCTTTTAATTCTTTAAAATTATTTCGGTCTATCTTTTTACAAAATGGTAAGTAATAAAACTTGCACAATTACTTTTTAAAGAGTGACTCTAAAATTATAAATAAGCAAATTTTATAATTTTGAAACTATGATAGGATTTTATAAATTTGTACTAACAAAATGGAACTTACCTTCTTTACTGTAAAATTGAATAAATACAAATTAGCTTTTATCTTGAATTAGATCATTATACATAGTTTGCTAGACACATCCAAAAATACATACTTGAAATAAGAATTATAATGAAGATGATTAAATAACTAACTCAAAATTTCATCACTCTGTACAGTATCTTTATATTATTATGCCAAATATGTTAATAATACTTATCTAAATTTCGACATGTTATAATCTACATAAATTTATTAGTGATAAACTGTACTTGCATTTCAGATAATGCATTTAAAAGTTCTGCATAGGATGAATATTAAAAATATTCTCAGGTAAAAATTATCTTCTCAAAGGAAAAAATAAAATATCACGATTTAAGTCCTTGAAAAAACTAAAAGACTATCATTCATTCCTAAAACATTGACTCAAATCAGAGATGTTAAATCTTGCTGAGAAAGAATATATTTTTTCTCATAGAATATATTCAGTAAATATGTGATGAAATTAGACAACAGATCCTCACAGTTTTGTTGTCAGTAATTTTTATGTTTATGACGATAGGATATGATAATTATATAAAATTCGTTAGTATCTAGCACCTAATTTCCATGAGGGAGAGACTTATTCTACCTTCTTCGGATCTCATTGTTACGACGTACTAGGAGCCGAATTATAGTTTTGATTACTAAGTGCCTAATTAAAAGAAGAAAAATCATTCTAGTTGGGCTCCTAGTGTCGTTATATAGACCCATCCCAAGAAAATCGACCCTCAGTATACCAGGCATTGTTTCAATCCTGGTCAGTTCTCC
>NW_006442110.1:3476561-3531915 GCF_000325575.1 Pteropus alecto | reverse complement strand
ATGAAGTGAGCCAATTTAAACGCTCAATGTTCTAAGAATGAAATCACTTATGACTCCTTTCTTGCAGCAATGATACTGTTACGAAGCTTTATTAGTCAGAGCAGAAAGGTGCTAGAAGGAGATCTCTCATCACACGTGCAGACACAGCCTAAATAAAAGATTTGTTCTTAAAATCTGTATAGCAGAACAAACCAGTTGCACTTCACAAGAACAGTGAACTCTTTCCCCTTATTCCCCTTATCTATGACATAAATAATGTTTGATCGTTTCTAAATGAATGGAGCTAATGATAAACTATTTCTTGTGTAACCATAAGTTTTAATTGAGCCAAGATGGTGCTGACTTGAAAATCCTCTGTTAGAAACAGAGAAATTAATAGCGAAAGAGGGGCCTAGTGTCCAATTTCTGTTTGCTCGTGTTTCTTTTGAGAACTCTTTAGGAAGAAATAATATAAACAACTGAGGTATAGTCAAGAAAACAATAACAGAAGCCCTTTTCTGTCTTTGCACAGTTCAGACAAAAGCAGAGGTCATGCGTCCTCTACCAAACCTGCTTCATAGTCAGGCATCTCTTAACAGCGACCACAAAAGCTGGTAGGAGTCGGCTCGGTAAAATGCAAACAGGCCTACTAAAATGCCAACATTTTCATTTTGTTTTGATGACTTTCTCAGAGAAAAACATTGTTCGACTTTGATTTTTTTTCTTCTTTTATTTGTAGTGCCCTTTGGGAAAGAACATTTTTCCCTTTTAAAAGCCACACAAAGCTTAACTCAAGCAGTTTCATTGTTCTCTCTCTCTCATGAAGCTAACAAAAAAGACTAATGTATTACTTAATGAAGCTATTCATCGCTTAATAAAAATAAGAATTAGTAACAACTGTTATACTCACATTAACTTTATTTTCATGCTTTAACATAGAAGTTGCCCTAATGTATTATATTTCTACCATAATTTGCTTTAAATAATTCTACGGGGAAATATAAATCTAATACAGAAAGCAAGATATCCTTTTCATTGTTACTTTAGAAATTTGAGTTAATAACTAATACCAAACTCAGCTACTAAAATCTCAAGTTTTGGAAAGTACAAAGTCGTAATATTGATAGGTGGCAGGTCTGGAAAATGGGAGAAAATCTTTGGCTTAAAATCCACAAACCTGGGTCTTATTGCCAGGTTTGCAACTTACCGTGTTGGTAGTTGCAAGTCTCCTAACTTTGTGAGTCTTAATTTTCTCATTTGTTACTTTTCCAAATGGAAAGTAGCTCTGGTTACCCAGAGTAACCAGGTATTTGTTTTATGTTCACATGTAACTTTCATCCAAGTCTACAACAATGGCTCATAAAGGTCAATGTAATCAACCTCTGGTGCAAGATTTTTATAACAAATCATAGGCATTCATTGCAGGCAGTCTGCGACATCACTACAAATATCTCCCTTGGTAGCGGATGAGTTCACCAAATTTACAAACTCTGTTTCCCAAAAGCTTATTTTAAAGGTATTCTTCTTTAAAGATATTAAAAGTATTAAGAATCTATGTTCTATGAGGTCAGGAACTTTGATTTTCATGTAGCCCTAGTGTCTAGAGCATTGCATGGCACATAGTTTTAAATAAATGAATAAAATAATTCATTGACTATATCCTTTTCACTATATTCAGAGGCTGATTTAGTTCGTGATATCCCTCATGAATATGTTGTTCATGATATATTCATTAAAGATTAAACCTCTGACCCTTAGCTTTTGATAAATTGAAAAATCCTTAAAATACTAATATATTCACATTTATTCTGTATATTTAAGAGAAATGGATTCATGAATATACTTATAAGAAGAATGTATTCATATTCATATAATCAGGAAGAATATTTCTTAACACAATTACCTAATAAATTGGTAAATTTGATGAATTTGGTGAGTTAGTCATTGATCAGTTGATTCTTTGGATAATTATTTTTGCTCAATCCACTTTTAGAGAATTGATTTCAATTAATTGACCTACAGCCCTTTCTCTTGGCTCTGACCAATGTGATCGTTGGCAGGTGGGCTATTGGCATTTGGAGTTTACCCTCTAAAACCGTGGATGCAGATGTCTAATGTGAAGAACAGAACCCTCTTCTTCAAAGGGAGTGAGGTTAGGGGCCAAGGTCTACTGCAGACCAAGAGCTAGTTAATCAGCTCATTTCAGTTACTGTTCCACCTTCTCCTCACTGAAATCCGTGTCTTCTTATTCTTCCTTGTTTCTCAGAGAATGTGGTTTTAACTTGAAAATTTGTTAGTGTGCGAATACTTAGTACACTTACTTGTTGATGACTGAACTAAATACAAAGAGGTCACTGGCTTTAGCTGTTAGACTTGGAGTATGCTCTATATTTATATAACATGGATATAGAATGCTCTATATAAGTATAGTATATAATATTATTTAAATGTGAAATATACAAAGAATGTGTATAAAGAGTATATATGAATCAGTTACCAGCCACATGAATTTCCTTTCTCAAGTAACATTTGCTCTTTCAAATTTATAACCCCAGCCACCACAGGGCTTGGTCTCTCATGGAGAATCACTGCCAATGTGAGCCTGAAATTCCCAATGAAATTATTTTCTAAGATATTTGAGAGTAGAAAAAAGATGGAGAACCTTTCAACTAAATGAACTATGACAGTGGTAAACTTGCAAGATCTGAACATTAGGATAGTTGAACCATCTGGTTATACCTTTCTTGCCTAAGAGATACAACATGGTGAGCTTGGGGGAAAAAAATGGAAACAAAGCCTGAGAAATTTTAAATAAAGAGAGATGGTAGACTCTATACCATTTAGAGAGAAAGCAAAAGAAAAGAAAGTAAATATTTTTATGTCAGAGGGTTTTGGGGGAGGTTCTTTAAGTTTTTTTGTTTTTTCTTTTTCTTTTTCTTTTTTTCTTATGAGTTAAAACTGTGTGTGTTCCCTATATCTGTGAGACACAAAAGAATTGCAGTCACGGTTGATAAATTAATCAAAGAAAGGAAAGCCCTTAAATTTAGAAATGAAATTAGACATAATTTCAAAAGTGACATCACTTTTTGAAGCCCTTGAAAGTGTCCTGAAGTCCCCTCAATATGTTTATGAAGTCTTTGTCAACCTTAATATAGTGTCCCAATAAAAGCTTTGATTTTCTTGTATGCCGCACTTCATGTTAAATTAATGGTATTGATAGCTGTCAGTTTTTCTAAATTGCTGTTGTTTTAATATTCTACAGCTGTGTGCACACTTCATAAATTTTTGATGGCTTCGCTGCACATCTATCTCATGACTTTAAAGATAATAGCAACTTCCATATTTTCACCATTTTAAGGTATTTCAATGAGATTATATATTATATAGACTCTTGCTTTATTTTCAACTTTTATTGATATACAGACATACCTCATTTTATTGCTCTTTGCTTTTTTGCACTGCACAGATACTGCTTTTTTTTACAAATGGAAGGGAAGACCCTCTATCAGCAAAAATATTAGAACTCACTTTATTGTGATGGTCTGTTAGCGAACCTGCACTTTCTCCAAAGTATGCCTTTACACTATACATACAGAAAGTGTATAAAATCGTGGATGTACAACTCAATGAACTTTTTGAAAAACCCAACACACCTGTATAATTAGTACCCAGATCAAGAGACAGAACGTTACCAACACCCCAGATTGCTTCTGAATTCAATAATTGATGTTAATTAGAACAGCGGTCGCCAACATTTTGGCACCAGGTACCGGTGCTCCTATGATAATCTAACGCCTGATGATCTGAAGTGGAGCTGAGGTGGTGATGCTAGTGCTGGGGAGCGGCTGCAGATATAGATGAAGCTTCACCCATTTGCCTGCCGCTCACCTCCTATTGTGCGGCCCGGTTCCTAACAGGCCATGGACCAGTATCAGTTCCCAGCCCAGGGTTTGGGGACTCCTGAAACTAGAAGATTGCTCATCTAGCAGTCAACACTAATGAGCATAAACAATGCTCATTAAATACTAATGAAATACAAATACTCTGTATGATGAGAAAAAAATCCATCTATGGACCTTATTAACGTTATCTTTAGATAGGACATGACCTAGTAGTAAGACGATGATCATTGTTCATCTGCATTACAGAACGTTAGCGCTATACTAAAGCACAAAATGTAAGTGACTGTACTTAGTGTGGATTCTTCCCTTTCACCTGAGACGCAGTCCCTTTAATCTGCGTTGGGTCTGCTGTGCCCATTGTGTTTGCAGTGTAGAGTCGTCCAGCAGGGCAAGTGCCGATTTATAGAACAAAATAATCAACTTCAGCTATGGAACTATTTATTTTACTAATGTGCGCTACATAACGTTGTTTTGTTTTGTTTTGTTTTTTCAAATTGATACATTGCCAATGGTTTTCTACTCCCCTCTACAGCACATGAATGTATTTCAGTCTCATTTTAAGTGTCCAGAGCTGAGAAGAATCTTGTAATTGGCCAGTATGAATCATTCATTTTAGCGACAAGAATTTCTGGTCCAGAGACATAAAGTGATTTTCTTAGGTAATATTAGTGTCCATTCTATTCAGACTCCAACCGAGCTCTCTTTTAGTGTATCACACTGCACTCCGATCTTATGTGCCATGTAGTAAATATCACATATCTCTGCACACATACTCAAATACACATGCTCAACTTATGTGTACAATACCAGTCCATGAAACCATCCTAAAAAGTAAATCGATGTTTTTTAAATTTATGATATAAAAATATTAATTTTTAATATATTAGTTTTAGTTTTTAATCTTGTCCAATACCTGTCATGTTCAGGTTAAAATCCACAAGAATGGATGGCTGGAATAAATTTGTAACTAAATATATATGAAACTTTATTCATACAAATATTATTTTAATGTACTCACATGTAATATTTTTCCACTCCTGTTTTGCCACCAAAAATGAGAAAAACTACCAAAAGCAGTTGACACTCAAAAAGAATTGTTTTTGAATTGAAGATTGCTGAAGAGAGTAAGTAGTTTATAAATATATGATGATGTGCCCTTCATGGTTCAATGCCCATTAATAGCCCAGTTGGAGGAAATGACTGAGCTGAAAAACACAAAAGCAACCTCTCATGTTAGGAGTCACGTAGTAGAAAAAGTAATAGAGAGCTTTGCAGAAAAATAGCTACCTGTGAAAGGTAGAGACTGATTTTTTGCCTATGTCTGTTACCTGTATAAGTTATTTAGGTACTGCTTTGAGTAAAGGATAAAAGTTATTCAGTGGCAGGTATAAAAACAAAGAGTTCTATTAAAGGGGGGGAACACAGAATTGTCTGAAATGAGAAACTGTGGTTCAATTATGCATTTTATGATGCAATTTAAAAATAATGATTTATACTCATCAAAGATTGTACTTCAACATAACATTTTAATATTGCTGTTCTTTGGCAGGACCTGATCATGATTATTCTTTGTACTCATGAATTTCTGAGCCCCTGAGAAGCTGGATAACCTCTCCAGCTTAAAAACAGTATTCTCACTGCAGTTACCCAGAATACACAGATCTAAAAAGCCTCTATTTAATCAAAGCCACTTAAATCACGGTCTTCTATGGTTAATATGAAACTACCACTTTCAACAGGAAAGTGGGAGTTTCATGACACACTGTTTAAAGAAAGCCAATCTTAAATTCTGACAGTTATTCGTTTTAAGTTTTTAATTTGTTATCGAAATTTTAAAAAATGAGAAAATGGATTCAAGAATTAACCTAAGCTCAATTGCCATTATCATAACTTATGGTGTTTCTATTATTCTTTTTGTAAGATATTCTTTCTGCATCATTTCTGTAATACTGACGTGACAGAATTGAAGTCATCGACCAATAGTGTCATGTAGCTCTCTTCTTATTGTGTAAGAAGACAGGAACTATGTGCTTTGGGGACATTGCATTGGTAATGTACTCTGTAATCATTCTGATATTAACTTCCCTAGCTGCCAGGGGGATGGGAGATGAACAGTTTCAACAGCATATTACAGTTAAGCTGTAGAAAGCGAGGCAATGCCTACATTTGAGATTAACTCCTGTCAGGGATCCCCAGCTGGATATCAGATCATCTCCTACTCTGTGGTTCTCTGTGTATTTTTTTTCCTATGCCATACAGTTCTAGTTTATAAAATCTAAGGAAATGTTTCATAGAAATTATCAAAGTGTATGTTAAATATTTAAATCTCATTAGGTGGTATAAGACGACAAACTTCCCGAGACCAGGAATCATATTTATTTTTATATACTCTACAGTGTTTCACATAGGTATGCCCTCGGAAAAAGAGAAATTGACTTGAATGTCCTTGCCATTTGGACAGTGTTAATTTCCTACATACGAGAATGATTTTGTGCCTTTAAAGAAAATTGTAAGATACTACAACTTATCAGAGACACAAGTGAAACAAAGATAAAGGACTAAGTACGACTTAGTCAATTTAGATTTAAGAAATACATTGTAATATTAATAACAATGACAACTTACTTTCTCAAAATGGTATAATAATAATTTTACAACTACAACTATTTAAAATAGAAACGAGTAACTATAAGCAATAATAAATATTTAAGTTTAAAACTAATTCACTGGCATGTTTATTTAAAAAAAGAACAAATTATAACCTATAAGCAATTAAGTAGAAAAAAATCTAAGAAGAGTAATGACTCCAAAAAGCATAAATGAATTCGTTGGTAATATTCTCATTGCCCAGCAAAGACAGGTAGTGCAATGAAAAGATGTTATACAAACCAGGGTTCGTAATCCAAATGAAGCGCTAAACCCCTGAAATTGTATGTTAATTTTGAGTATCTAGAAATCAGGATTTTTCTTCGGATGGGATTTGTGATTTTCTTCAGATTTTCAACATAAACCTTTAGTCAAAATTATTTTTCTCTAAAGCTAAACTACTCAAGGATTGTACATTCTTGCTTTTCTGCATCCCCCACCTACCATGGTCTCCTCACCCTACTCCAATGTCTGGACCTCCATATTTCCAAATTTAATGTTCACTTCTTATACTTGTTTTATTCGATGTCTCAGAAACATTTACAAGATCCAGCTGGTCCCTTCTTGCAACAATCTCATCACATTTTCACGGTTTCTTTCCTGTTTCTCTGGGCTACTCTGTTTGAGTCTTCCTTCCTGGGCCTTCATCCTCTTTCCACCTTGTAAAGTTTAGAGCACTCCACCTCTCTTCTCTGTCTCAGTTCTCTCTCTAGGTAACCTTATCAAGCCTCACGACTTATGCTCATGCCGTCAGCTTTCTATGTCTAGGCCTCACTTCTTTCTTAAGCTCCACACACAACTGTCTGCCTGGCACCTCTGCTTTGGTTTCTAATGGACACACCCTAGCCCGACTCCTTTCCCCAGTCTCCCATTAGTTAAATGGCATTGGTTTCCACTCCATTACTTAAGCCACAAGTCTTTCTTTCTCAATTTTTCAATAACCCATTAATGAGTAAGACCTGACAATGGTACCTACAAAAACACATGGCAAATTGGACTACTTTTCTTCGCTGCCAACCTCAATCCAAGCCTCCGTCATCTCTTGGCCTAACTACTGGAAGAGCTTCCTGATCGGTCCGCCCGATTTCACGCCTGCTCCCTAAATCCATTCGTCACATGGTGGCAATGTTCCAGGTCGCCACTGGAACACCAAATTAGTGGACTCTGAACCTTTGCTCTTGCGAGAGATGTAGGGTTAGGTTCCTGCAGTCCTCGGTCACACCACTTGCATCAACTGATCATTACATGACCTCGTTTTATGTGTTTCTATTTTAAGTTACCTGTTTACTACATAAATCGATTCATTACCACTGAACTAACAGCCAACAGCATTATAACTTGTACCTGAAAGAAGCTTACCTAACGTACATATTAGTAAGACACATCACAGCCTTCCTGCACTTGGGAACACTAAACGGCACAAAAGCACTACATTTGGGGTCCACATTAAATAATATTTATATTTTTAAACTGCCAGAGTTTTCCAAAGTGGTCGTACAGTTTTATATCCCGTCAGGAATATATGAGAGTTCAGGAATATAAGATCCAGATCCTAGATAGTCTTTTTGATTTTTAGCCACTCAAGTAAGTGTAAAATTGTATATCTTGTGGTTTAGTGTCCCTGATGACTAATGATATAAAGCGATTTTTCATGTGCTTATATATAATTAATATATCTGTATTTGCGATGTCACTTTTGACCACTTTTTTTTTCAATTATTGACTTGTAAGAGCTGTTAGTATATTCCGTTATGAAATATATGTGCGTTTTTTGTTTCATTTGCTTTTTACACTCTGTCTTGCCTTGAATTTTTCTTAATCATGTCTATCGATGAGCAGGAATTTTCAGTTTTGATGAAGCCCAATTTATCTAGTGATTTTGATGTCCTGAGAAATCTCTGTTAACCCCAAAGTCCTAATGATATTCTGTTATCTTTTAGAAGCTTTATAGTAAGGCCTTTGTGTTTGGGTCTAAAACCCATCTAGAATTAATTTTTGTGCATTGCGTAAAGAAGAAATCAAGATACATTTTCCTCCTAAATTTATCCAGTTGTTAAAGCTTCATTCTTTGAAAAATCAAATACCTTTTTTTCTCCATTGAATTCCCTTAGCGCCTTTGTCAAAAAATAGTGGACCACATATGTGTGGCTCTATTTCTGATCTCTTTCTGTATTATTACAAGTCTTGGAATCATATAATAAGTCTTCTAATTTGGATTTCTTAAATTATTTTGAATATTTAAGAATTTTTGTGTTTCCTTATACATTTTAGAATCTTGTATTTCTTTTTCAACAAAGACTAATGTTAGTATTTTGATTTATTTAGATCTCCATTTATTTAGATCTTTAATTTTCTTGGCAATGATTTGAAGGTTTCAATATGGAACTTTAAAAATTCCCCAAATTATTCTATCATACAGACAAGGTGATAAAAATCTGTTAATCTGGGCCCTTTCTCTCTCAGAAGGTTCTGGGTATCAGAAAAGAATCTATCCCATCCCTACAGTTCTACATATTAAGTAAACAAAGGGGTCATTTCTAGCAACTCATGAAAAATGTCATGCAGTGTGCTCTCCCCAGGGTATTTGTCTAACTTAAAGGTCCCATTTAAGTGCCTCTTCAGAAAAGACATGTTCCAAGCTGACTTTCTGTCCGTACCTATACAGAAAAGCATTTGGCAATTTCTTCAGCTTAAAAAAAAAAAGTATTTCATGCCTGCCCAAGCACTTCATTACATATTCTGTCAGATTGTAGATGGTCATACATGTAAAAAAGATGGATTGAATTGGCATGTAGAAATGAGCAAGATTAAATTGGATTAATTTCCTAATGATAAGAAATTTATGTAGATAATATAAGGAGTACATGGCATATTTATATAGAGATGTATATTCCCTTTTCTCTTTATTGCATAAATAGATAAATAATAACTTATGAGATATATTGTTAGCACGTCAAAGAACAACATAACTGCCTAAAGATGCATTCATACTCTAGGAAAGTTTTCTCTCAAGATTGAATATTGAGCAAAAGATCGAAAACTATAGTCACTGTAATTTTATTTGAAGCATTTTCAAACAGATGTTTTATCTTGGTTTGCTACTATATTTTAAATACTTCTTTTCAATATTCATTAAACTAGTCTCTTCTCGTCTCTAATAAGAGTAACATCTGTTTCTTCTAGTTCCATCAAAGCAACCACCTCAAGAGTCTCACTTTAGCAATAATACCATTAGAAAGACAGCTAGATAGAATATGCTTCATTAACATTTTCCATTTGCATACAGAACAGATTTTTCTAACAATTATAAGTTAGGGAGATGTTAGAGAAAATATTATAAAACAATTGAGTTATCTTATGAAAAAATTAAGTCCAGAAGTTAGAATAATGTTTCAAAAATGTTGCTTTTAGGTTAAAAAATGTCTTTGTAAAAATATTGATTTCATTTTTTAAAGAAAAGTTGAAAAGTTTTTATTGTTATGCATTTATGAAGAACTACAGGTATCTATTATAAAGTAATATCAAATAATCTTTAAGTGTAAAATTAAACCAAAACTATTGCAATAATATATTGGTATAAAAACAAAAATGTTTTGGAAAATGTACACTCGAGTTTATATCAGTCTCCTCAAAGTCACCATGAGAAATCCTTGCTTGAAATTGAATTTAATTTTTGGAAATATTACACAGACATTCAGAGCCACATCTATTGAATAATCTAGTTTTTAAAAAGATACGTATTTTGCTCAAAATTGGCTTTAAAAGTTGTTGACTCTGATATTAAGAGACATATTGAGAGCTATCTCCCCAAATATTCCAATTCCTCAACAATAATATTATATTATTGGATTTATATGGGAAAAGAGGGTATTTGTTCATAAAGTAAGCCAATTTTAATCATTTCATAATAGGTAATGGTTGTATGTAAAGTTAAAGTACAACAACTCAGGCTGATATTTAGAGAGCTAGGCTCACTCACTGAATAAGAAACAATAACTGATATTTATTGAGTGCTAACTATGTGCCAGGCTCTATTCTAAATGATAATATATACCCTTAATCCTTAAAACAACCCTGCGAAGCAGATGCTTTTGTGATTCCCATTTAATAGAAAAGGGAACTGAGGCATAAAGAGGTTGACTCACTAAAGGCCCAGCTATGATTAGGTGAGCAGAAAAGAGATTCATATCCAGACATCTGACTCCAAAGTCCACGCTCTTGACCGTTATGCTAGTCTACCTCTCTGAGGGTGTCTATACGTCAGTCATCCCTGTTCTGATCCTCTCTCAGTCTGTCATGGGGCCATGTTTCATTTGTGCCTGAATAGAATATGACCCCAAATGCAGGGCAATCCCCCATTTTCCCAGCAAGATAATTAAGAGTACCTCTTGACCAGCTTGGGCATATAAACTTTTAGTGCCATAGGCAAAAATGTCTATAATATTTACTTAATTACTATGTGCCTTTAAAATTATATACATGAATACTTTTGAACGGTCATTTTCTACTCTCTTTGGAAATAATTGTTCTAATTTCTTTACATGCAGCTTTAACATCGGTGTCATTGTCATAACTTGTGAGCCATGCAACACACTTTTGCAGAACAAATCATCTTCACCTTTGTCTAAGTCGTTTGAATACAGGCATTTTTTCCATGTCTAATGCTGTCACTGGACATGGTGCCCGTTAGCATGACATCAGGACTTACTCTTTTTTTTCCAGTTGTGTCATATGTGAATGTCCATGATCTTCACTTTGTTAAGACTTAGTACATTGCTGTCTTGTTTAGAAGGCTATTTATAACAAATACACCAGTATTTGTTTGTAATTCTGAGGTAATAAGCCCAAAGAATAGGGACTCAACTTGTCTCAGCTTCCTTTTCTATAAAATGAGATGGATCAAAGCTTCTTTGTGTTTTAATCTAATGATACAGATATGCTGCTTCCTAGGTGCCAGGCACTGTTTTAATGAATACAAACACTAATTCATCTAGTCCTCAAAAGAAATCTACAAAGTGGATACCGTTATTTGCATTTTAGAGCAGAGAAGCCTGAGACACAAAGAGGTTAAATAAATTGACTAGGTTATCAAGAGCTAGAGCAAACACAGGCAGTCTGGTTCCTGGATCAGCCCTCCTAACCACCATTCTTTCCTGCCTTTCTGCTATTTTGCTGCTCACTACTGAGAGGAGCCAATACAATAAGGGACATATACAGTATGTGTACATGGTAACAGACATATATGAGGCTCTCAGGAGATGTTAACCATGTGAGACAAGAGTCTCTTTTTTTAAGACAAGTACCAGCATCCTTTTTTGGTGTGGTCTTGAGCCACTGTCCAGCCACCAGGAACCCACTGCATCAGAGGTATGGGTCCTAGGTGTGTGTCTCCATTCCCTGAGATGTTCATTAGCTCTAGAATAATGAGCGGAGGAAAAACAACTCTAACAGCACATGAGAAGCGCTTTAATCCTGTTTAGT
Organism: Pteropus alecto; assembly: GCF_000325575.1. NCBI lineage: Eukaryota > Metazoa > Chordata > Mammalia > Chiroptera > Pteropodidae > Pteropus > Pteropus alecto. The sequence continues at coordinate 3,519,907 of NW_006442110.1, read as the reverse complement.
TATGTGTTCTTTGTTAATAATGACTCACAAATTTCTAATGAAATGGGACAATACGTTTTTTTCTGAATAACTGTATTGGTATTTATTGTAAGTTTATATGTTACAGCAACAATCTGATCAGCTACGGTACTCTGAGTACATTTCATATAGTATTGAATTTCATGCATGTCCCACTTCAAACAACTTAAAATTATTAAACAATATTGTTAATTTTAAAATGTCTTAACAAGTCTATTCCTTTTTGCTTCACTGAAACAAAACTAATTCTATACTACTTTCTGCAAGTGACAGATGGTCCAGTAAATGATAAAGGCAAAACACATTTTGGAGCAAGTTTGCAGGAGCGCTCACATATTTTAGTCTGTGTTTCATACAAAGTTGTCTGAGTCTTCTTTGCACTGCAGAGGATGCACACAGACAGAGATGAAATATGCTGAAACTATGGCACCCTTTTTTTCTCACCATAAAATCTCAATGGCTGAGTTCTGAATAGTGGGGAAAACTACTGTTCGAATGTCAAAAGGTGTGGATTACAGTCTCAGCTCTACAAACTAGCAAGATAGCTTGTTCCCCTCATTATAAAGTAAAAAGAGTGAACACAGTTCTCTTTGCTCAGAGTTTCACAAAGTACAGAGATGATTTAAATAAATACTCATGGGCTTATTTTAATGTGCCTTGGGGAAAAAAATGCTAGAATTTGCTTCTCAAATTTATGTTATAAAATTTCCATTCTAATTACAATTTTAAGGGAAGAATATTAGTTCTTGTAAGAAAATACTAAAAGAGATGTAGCATGTGGGATATTCCAATACAACAGAAATCTGATGGTGCAAATGCTGAAAGCTGACAGGTGAAACTTGAGATGTCTCAGTTTATTCACAACCTTAATGCTGTATGAGACAAGAATATCTCCAGAAATTGAGCTCGTGTCCAGGGGTGGTGGCAAATGGAAACGTGTTTGTGTGTGTGCGTGTGCGTGTGGATACACACATAGTATAAGAGGACTCCGATCACGGATCCACACAAGTTATATAATAAACGTGTTTTGTTGTTGGTTTTGTTTCTGTTTGTTGTTTATAAGAATTCAGCCTCTGGAACCAGATATATCTGAGTTCTCATTCTACGTTTTGCTCTTTATTAGTTGTAGGATGCTTTGATTCTCTCACCTATTTATTGGGGACAATAATTTTTTAAAATGCTTTGTGAATTATAAATGAGTAAAATGCAAGGAAAGTACTTAGCAGACTGACTGTTACATAGAGTTTAAAATGGTATATCTATAAATACATATCAGAGATCGTGAAATTAGATTCTTCTCCAGAGAGAGCCTTTAGGCCATTATTTTTTATAACATGCAGGTGAACAAAATTTAAAAGCAGCAGCATATTTTGAGCAATTAGATCGTTCTTGCCCCACTGAAAAATGAACTTCATTATGTTTGGAGGCCCATTTCTATCATAGATTGCTGAGGCACCTCTTGATGATTAGCATTAAAAGTTAAAAATAATAATTTGAGTCAAAATGAATAGAAATCACAGTTCAAGCTCAGATGCAGCAATGGCTACTATCAACAAAACTTGCTTTTATCTGCGATCCAATTTCTCTAGTTTAATTAGTGAATTGTTTCTTGAAATAAAGTAACATTTTTAATTTTAATCTAATTGGAATTATAGACCTTTTTGCCATTAACAATTAAGCCAACAGTCTTCGTTTATAAATTAATTTCGTGAAGAAGAAATTTTTGTAGGATTTTTTAGAAGGGCTCTCTGGTCTACTATTTAGAACAGGATGTTCTGTCAGCTGATTATAACTTACAAGTGACTTCTTCTGCATGAGTGATTATTTAGGAAATGAACATTTGTAACATTGATGTCCTTGAGATCCATGCCCAAATATTGCTTTTCAAAGCAGTATTCATAACATTTTAAAGGTAAAAACCAAAATCAAAACCATATTCTTGTGTGATTAATCAACATTAAACCCAGTTTCATACTTTAAAGAAAAATGTTATGGTGAAGATAGTCTTCTATGCATCAGTTCTGTGGGCGAACCCAAAAGTGACCTATTTGAGAAGGAAGTATTTCAGTAAACACTACCACTTGTCAGACAGCTAACTGATTTTAATTTTAGAATAAGATTTTACATTTGCATAGTAATTTCACAGTGCAAAACTATTATATATATATGTATATATTCATATGTATTATACATTTCATAGTTTGGAAATTATTTAGTGTTAATCATTTTAAAGCAACGATTTTCTGTTTTCCTCCATTGAAATAAAATATGCTCAAATATGTATTACTAAATTAAAACTTGAAAATTCTAAGAAAAATACCTGAGGGAGGGATTATTTATAATGATATTTACCAGTATATCAGCATATACTACCTATATGTGACTATCTTCTAAGTGTCAACAGGCTTTAACTTTTTTCTTAATGGTATTTCTGTTTAATAGCATATGCCAACCAGTAGTTTATGCTTTTTCTGTAAAGGACCACTCAATAAATAGTTGGGACTTCGTGGGCAATGTAGTCTCTACAGCCACTGTTGATTTGAGTCTGTCTTTTGACAGTATGTCAACAAGTGAGCTTGGTTGTATTCTAATAAAATTTTAGGTGGACACTAAAATTTGAATTTTATGTAAGTTTCACATGTAATTTACTGTTGTTATTCATTTTATTCTGCAACTGTTTAAATATGTGAGAACTATTTTTAGCTCTCAGGCTGTACAAAAACAGATGGCCCCAGACTGGATTCGGCCTATAAGTGGATGTTTGCACACCTCTGATCAGAAGCCAGAAGCCGTCATCAGTGCTTCATTAATTTACTCTCATTCCATTTTTTGGATACCTTTACTTGCTAGACTTCTCTTTTGTAAACATGAAGTGTATCTTCAAGTAACTCCTACCTAGATTATTCTGTCTGGAGCAGACTAGAACAGAGTATCCTCCCTTTGCCACAGCGTAGGCCTTCGTAAAGTAGAAGAAGGGCACTCTGAGCCTCATAGACTTCTCGGTCTCTTAGTGCTTCTTAAACTTTCCAGATACTGATGTTCAATGGCTGTTCTCCTCTGTATGCTCCTTAATTTTCTAATTATGCTTCATAAAATGGACACAAATTAAACAGAAACTTTAAATTATTGTCAGTGTAATGGAGAGCTTAAAAGAATTTCTGTTTCCGAAGATTTTTGTGTGAGGCGGCAGTGGGATATTGTTAGGGGTGGGAGTTGTTGACTTATTTATGTATTTTATTTTATTTGTTTAGATATAACCTACTTCATTAGAAAGATACCATATTTATAAATGATCAATTAATTCTGGTATTATTTCCCAAGCTTATTAGTGGTCAATTAGCACCAATAACTGTCCATACTCACACACTTATTCTTTAGTCCTTAATTTATATAAACTATATCTGCCAGACGTGGTTATTGAGAAAACATAACAGTACTAAAAAGCTTATAAAAACAGAGATATTAGACAAAAGTCATAAACCCATTTTCTTATATGAGATTAGAGTCTAGTAAAGCTAACCAGAAAATAAGTTATTAAATTAAAGTAGTTCATCATCACCTCCCAGACAACTTTATTCACTCCATTCATTCTCCCAAGTACCCCAATGGCCCATTAGTGCTGTTTCCTTAGACTGGGTTATATTATGCTTTATTTGGTTCAGTGGAGAATAAAACCTCTTATAATGTTAAAGAAACATGAGATATCGATTGTAAGTATCACCAGATTTTCCTAGATGAAAATATATTAATTTTTATTTGTAAAGTTCTGACTTTATTGATAATAAAAATTGTTTTAAACTGAACCATCCTAAGACAATAACTTGACTCTGATTTTGTACTTAACAGGTTCTGGGTTAAACGATGGACAGTGGCATGAGGTTCGTTTCCTAGCTAAGGAAAATTTTGCTATTCTCACCATCGATGGCGATGAGGCATCAGCAGTTCGCACTAATAGTCCTCTTCAAGTTAAAACTGGCGAGAAGTACTTCTTTGGAGGTAAGATTACCAGTTTTTTATTGGTAACTATTACGTTGCTAAAAACAGAGTTTTAATGAAGTTTGATTAGAAAGTATTTCTATTTGTTTCAGTGAACTCAGTAGATCTCATGAAAAAACAAACTCTAATCCCATTCAGTTAAAAAGAGTGGCAAATGTATGTTTCTTCATGATAAAGGAATTAATATGATGTCATCATATTCTTCGAGTCTAATTCATATATTTGAGTTATAAAGCATAGGTTTCAAACTGATTCAATCTCATGATACTATCCTCAAGAGTCAGGTCTTTGCATTATGTATTAGTCACCTATTGCTGTGTAAGTAATTACTCCAGACCTTACTGGCTTAAAACAACAAACGTTATCCCACAGTTACTCTAGATCAGGAACTCAGTAAGTGGGAGACTCTGGCTCAGGGTCTCTCATGAGCTTGTACCCAAACGGTTGGATGTGGCTGCATCATTCGCAGCCTTAACTGGGCTGGAGGGTCTGCTTCCAAGAGGATGCACTCGCTCAATGGACGGTTGATGCTGGTTCTTGGCTGAGGTGCCTTCGTTCTTCCCAAGGCTCTGACCCTTCAGGTCCTCTCATCTTTAAGTGGCCTCTCCTCCTGGTGGTTGGGCTGAGGGGCAGGGATGGGGAGGAGGGGAGGAAGGGATCCAAGGGAAGGGGACAGGAGGGGAAGGCCAGTAAGCAAGAAAGGTTCCAAGATGTAAGCCAAAGGTTTTTATAATTCTGTTTTGGAAATGACATCCCATCAGTTCTGTTATGTACAGCTGGTTAGACATGAGTCCCTAAATCCAGCCCACACTTAAAGGAAGGGGATTGCACAGGGAGACAAGGGTCATTGGGACCATATTAGAGACTGCCCACTTCAGACTGCCTTCCATGAGAAGCCATCTGATCACATGTATCTTGGTTCTTAAGCAATGAAAAGACGAGTAAAAAGGAAGATTCTTTTAATGATAGATTCTGCAGTGTGAACCTAGCACGCTTCCTATCCTGCAGAAGGCACCCTGCCAGAAGTCGATTTTTTTATCATTAGTGAAATATGGAGACATCTTTTATTAAAGGTTTGTTGTTTAGAGCAATATATCTTTCATTAGATTATTGCCTTTCTCATCTTAAATCATACAATGTGAGATCTAAAAAAATACATTGCATCCTTAGAAAAGGCTTTGATTTAAACTTTAGAAAATATATGTGCACATATATTTGCCTCAGAAAAATATATTAATATTCGCATATGTTTATCTGTTTACATAAATATATGTTTATATTCCTGCATTTATACATTTTTCTAATTATTAAGCAGTGATCTTATATGCCTTGTTCCTTACTGTATTCCCTGAGGTCCTAGAAAAATACCTGGAATATAGTAGATGACAAATAAATACGTGTGAGACGTGTGAGTGAATTAGTAAACTAATGAAAAAGAGGCAAGGCAAGCATTTTATTTCCTGTTGTCTAAAAGAAGTAAAAGCCCTAGGATCTTTACTGACTCGCCACTGAGTTCGTGTCCAGCACCTGAATTCAGGAGCTCTGACTCGGGTACCAGGGCGTTTCTTCCCTCTGCGACGTGACAGTGATGAGTAACAACTCGGAGACAGAAGGTCCTGATCTAGACCTCTGCTTCTTTAATCTTTCATGGTATTTGTTGGAAGTTAAAATTACTAAGTTTAAAAAGGCTCTCAATACGTATTTGATGAGTGGATGAGAGTCAGACAGTATGTCTTATGTGTGAATAAACTGGAGCTTATTGATGTGAGAAAAAGTAGCCCAATAGCCAGAATGATTTTCATCCAACGACATATTTAATATGATGGGCTTTGGGCCAAGTGTTCATTGCTGCCATAGACAGTGCAGCACAGTAGTCAGTTGGAAAGCTATTGATAACTTCTACCCATCCAAATGACAGTGGAATATTTTGGCCATGGATGAGATTGCTGGATGCCTACAGCCAGTTTTGATCTATTTCCATCTAGATGGGTAAGCAAATAGCTATAACCACAAATTTATGGCACAAACTTTATAGGAGATGAAGGCTTTATAGTTTGCTATTTACTGTTGCTTTACAGATTTTGGTTTTCAAACCCAGCAGTCAGGAGCATATTTCCTCCTTCTTGGGTCTTTGATCTGCTATTGAGAAATGCTGTTGGCAAATGGTCATGATCTTCCTTGGTTATATCTTCATTAGCTGAGTCCTCAGAGTATATGAAAACCACTAGGGGAACTCCTTACGACTCAGGTTAGCAGCCCCGCCCCTAGAATGTTAAAATGCAGATGCCGAGAAATTGAGGAATTTGAAACTGCAGGTGATTCTGACACAAATGATCTGAGGAACAGAATTACAGATTGACCTTAGCCAATTTGCATACACATTCTTTTAGATTCTTTTTTAAAGATGCCAGCCACTGAAACGTGAGGTAAATAAGAAATAGCTCTTCTCAAATAACTTTACCACCATGGAGCAGTGAAAAGAAGTCACAGGCCAAGGTCTAGTGCACTCACATAGATATTTATTAAATGAATGATTATAGCAAGTCCGCACAGCACTGTTAATGCAGACTCTTCCGTAAGCTCGGGGAAGTCCTAGACCTATGACTCGCTGTACCTTGACTAAAACGTTCCCTTCAAGCAGCAGTGGCAATATTTTAGAAGTAGGACTCAGCCGCACTCAAAGTTGGTGCCAGGCAACAGAGAGCCTCCTAAGTTGGTAGCTGGAACAGGATCATGAAGTCATCCAGACTCTAGAACTTTCTCCAAGGCTCAGATCATAGGCCTCAGTGGAGTCTTCTACCATCTTATACCAGCTGTGGGTGTCTCTAAGAGATGTTTTGCCAAACTACCTATTTTTAATATCTTTAATTTCACCATTGAGATTTCTTTCCTAATATTAGTAACAGTTTTGCTAACTAACAAACCAGTTTCATCAAAGGACACCCAGTTTGGCATTCAGTAAGTTGATCATAGGAGCAGAGAGCAGAAAACCTGGAGTAGCTGCCACTGGAGTTGAGCCATTTCTGACATAATGTTCATGGCCGCCTCTGACGCATGGCTTCCTGATTAGAATGCTAGCCGCCTCCAGACTTGAAGTACACACACGCACGCACATGCACATACACGCACACATGCCTTCATACTGTCTGTGCTGAAAATTTAAAATAAGTTGCTGAGGTTATAATGAAACCATCTTAAGAAATATTAGTATAGTGGAAAGAAAAATTGATTTTGTTAAAAAAAAATGAGGTTTGAATCATTCACACTTGATTTGGGATCATTATTATAATTATCTTACCTTCTTCATCTATTAAAAAGCAATAGAGTCTGCTTTGTTCACATTACACAGCATAACCTGGTAAACCCAGGGCCTGACCCTGGGTTGCTAAACGCTGCCAGCCTTTCCAGGTCACCTCGAGTCTCTCCATAACTGACGCAGAGACAGCCCCTTCTAGGGGACGTTCGAGGTTTCAAACCACGTGCTAGGCAGGCAGCTGCGTGTGCAGTCACAGGCAGGGCTGTGTCGCTCCCGCGCAGAGCTCGCTCTCTGCACGCCTGCTCCCTGCCAACCCCAGGAAAGGGTGCAGTTCTCCTCTGCGACCCTCACAGAAAAAAAAGAGATTATTCATTTGGGATGTTTTTTCAGCAAAAGGTATTTTAGCTGCTTTAACCTTTTTTCTGCCTCCCAACTGGAATTCCTTTTCGTAGCACTTTATTAATTTTAATAATCGAAAACAATAACAAACAAAATAACTAAATTTGTTTGTTGATTACTTACCTGGAAATAAACCTTCTGATACAGGCCAGGGGCCATGGTCACAAGAGAGTGGAAAAGTTTTTAAATTTCTGTACTTTCTCAGGTTTGGTAATTTTATTATCCCCATTGTTTTTATTTAAAAAGAGAGAGAATTATGGCTGAAGAGAAATGTTAAGAAAGTTCCAGAGCCAGTCTTATCAGAAGGAGTAATAAGGAACATGGGCGAGGAGGAACGGGAGGCAGCTGTCAGGGAAGTGCCAACCCAGGTGGAGGTGGCAGGACAAAAAGATGGCATTGAGAGGTGGCCTGAGCCTCATAGGAATGGGCTGATAAAGTTTAGTAAAAGAGCACATCCCTTCCCAGTTACAAATCTAAGCTCATCAGTTTAGGACCTGTTAATTTCACTGGATACATTTTATAGTTACCTGCACAAGAGGCTAGAAGATTTCTTATCCCCACCTAGATTGTCAGCCTCTGCCACCTACTCCTCCCCAAAAAAATTTAGGTAAGAGGTCCTGATTATGCTGGCATAGAACAGCCACTGGTATTTCATTAGCATATGCGGCAGGTATGACTTCTCAGGGTCTTAAAGATTAAATAATTGTTTATCAGATCAGATGAATTTTTTATCTGAGTGCAGTAATGTATGACAAGAGTTAGTAGAGCTAGGATTCAAGTCATTTCACTTAATATTTACTAAAACATGGCAGTATTATTCATGCTACAGCAGTAACCAAATCAGAAAAATACTTTTCTCAGAAAGTTACATTCCAGTAGAGATCATAAATTGATAAATTGAATATATTTGAGGAGCAAATAAATCAGAGAAAGGGATGAGAAGTTCTTGAGAGCGGATGTTGAGGACTGCCCTGTTAAATAGGGTGGCCAGGGCATGCCCCAGTTCAGGTGGCATTTGAACAAAGAGCTCAAGGGGATGAGGAAACACATCACAAGGAGTTAGGGTCCCATAACTGGAAAAAGAGAGGCCGTTGAACAGAATGTGACGTTGGTGAGTGACGGAAGCTCGAGGAAAGGAGTCTGGCCTAGCTTTCGGAATGTGTGCAGCCAGAGGCAGGCTGGGTGAGGTGGGGTCATTTAAAATGATCTCTTAGGCCGCTGTTTTGAGAAAAAGACTATAGTTAAATGAGAGAGTAGTGGAAACTATCGCAATAATCCTGATAAAGAGAGATGGACTAAGTTGTAGCAGTGTAGGGGGTGGAGAATGATCAATTCTGAATACGTTTTTGGAAGTCAAGGCGACAGGTGGGATGTATGCAAAAAGGAGCGGAAGATAGCACCGGTCAGCCTGACGGGAAGCCCCGTGCTTCCCTTTCTTCTTCTCCGTCTACATCTTGGGGTCCACTCGGCAGTGTTTGCCTAGAAATTGCTTCTGACCTGTGCATTGTAAACCACTGAAGGTATTGTCCATGAAGTAACCTGTCATTCCTCCAAAATAATCCAGACTGTGAACCCCCCAACACACACACACACACTCACTCACTCACTCACTCACTCACTCACTTCCACGGTTCTGTGTCCTTTTCCTGGGTTGCCTTGATGGGTTCTGAATCAGTTCCCAAATCTCTCGTCTCAAGTTATGGCCAAATGCTCTTTTTGCTGCATCACACGTGGGATATAACAGGAATCAGGAATCTACTGATTTAAAACGAGCTCCGGTAAACTGAGACTCCATCCAGTCTGTGATTTGGGGACTGCAGCGCCATTCAAAAATAAATAAGTGGAGGACAGTGACTCAGAGCTAAGTAACTGTTATAAAATCAATGGTCTTTACAAATATTAGTAAAGACCAGTGCATAGACTTCCAGTTTGAAAATAAGGCCTGATTCTAATCATTCCCTTTTGGCCTTTGTTCTCTCCATGGTCCACCTATACTGAGATTGGAGGGCATTAGGAAACACACTATTAATTGCTTTTGGAAAAATAAAATGAAAGTTAATCACCATCTGTATTTATGTAGTGATGAACATCATTTATTTAAATATGTCGGTGTCCCATCTTGCTCTTCAGTAAGATGCCTCTCTTTGAAATACTGATTTGGTATTAATAGGAAGAGCCAACTTTTTCTGACCAACTAACCATTTATTAAATTTCAGAATTTCAAACCTTAGCGATTTGTGTAAATTGTTATAGAACATTTGATTGTATTGGCTAACATTATATAATAATTGGAATTCATTTTTTCTTTTATTACTTGCAAACCTGTCAATTAATTTTTTCTTTATATAGAATTTTTTATTGTGCTTTCACTATTTCATTCTGGTTCATTTTAATGTGATTTTCCCCTCTCTTTTTCAGCTACAGGGAGTACGTCCTCCTGTAATTGTAGTGAGTTAACCTAGAAACTCTTTCTCAGTTATTTAATTTCTAAAACTGGATTTGATTGTACAAAAACAACTACATGCTCACGAAAATATTTAGATCCGTATTTGCTATTTTACCCAAATACTTTCTCCACTTAAGAAAAAATTTAAAGCCATTTCTTTCTGTGATGAGAACATTAACAAGGAGAGATACATTGTTTTCTCAGTTCAATTCCTAAAGAGCTTTTGGTCATCTTAATTTGTTTTCCAATTATGTGCATAGAAGAAAAGGGCAAAGAGAGAGGGAGGGAATGGCACAGTGAAACGGAATACGTTAACCTCATCAGAAACTGGTTCTCTGTCGGAGAGAGAAAAATATTCATTAGGTAGCCCCAAATTCCAAAGACCTTCCTATACCTCCAAAAAGTAAAATTTAGTTAGAGCTATGACTTGGACTAATTATCATTAGAATTACTGTGTTTTCTACGTGCCTTTCTCTTTTTCTGGCTCTCATGACTGGCTTGCGTTGGTAATATTCAGATTTCAGGCAGAATTGTGAGTAGTTTTTCAAAGAAAAAAATCATAAAATTATAACTATTCGACTTGCAAGAATTGTCTTAACCCTGTGGCAATTTACCCCTAGCACACTTTGCTTTCTTTTCTTTTTATATTAATTTTGATACTTTAACAATACTAGACTAAAAAAACAATGTTCTGAGTGTGGAAATAAGATAAATAACTACACACATGTAAATTAAATATGATTTCTCTGTGTGGGTCTTTTAGGAACTATCTTCTGTATCTAAAATGCTCAAGTTGAAAAAAAAATGGCCAAATTTTAAAATTGTGACAACTTGTACTTCTGGTGCAAATGTGTGATGTATGTCGTTATTACTTGAAGAACATAAATATTTCTACAGCTTATCCTATCTAGTTGATTTTATAATGCTTTATTTACCAAAGAAACAAATTTATACTTCTTTTTTATGAGTAATATGTCAGTTCAGATACTCTAAAGCAGCAGAGGTTAAGACAGTATTAGACATTTAATTGGGCAAAATGCCTCAGAAGGATAAAGGGATGAAAAAGGAGGAACAGGTCTGACACCTGAGGAAGGAGAGCAGGAAGGAAAAAAGATGGCACAGGAATAGCCTCAGATTCTGTCTCACTGCTGAGACAGTGTAGGCCACAGTTCCCATGGAAATCGCCTGTCAGAATCCCATCAGATAGAAATGGTCTGACTCTCACACTCTTGCCACGTTTAGTAATTGACTGGAGCGGGTCTGGGGGGAAATGGGCTCAGCAGGAGAGTGTCCGTGGAAATGAGACCTGCACCCCTCCTTAGCCACCCCTAGTTATTGGGTAATGGTACAAATAAATGAAAACAAAATAGTTCTAGAAAGTTCTTTAATAGAACTTCTTTATAAGCCACAAAAACGTTTGAGTTTTTTTGTAATAAAATTGATATTTCTGTTTACATTCCTGATTCTCTGTGACCAAACGAACAGAGGAAATGATTTTAGGGTATTCATTTTTTAAATCGCTGAAAATTCAAATAACAATGATTCGATATGTGAAGAAACAAAACCAAAATGAAATCCAGTGCCTGCAGTTGTGCTAGTCTTCTTGTTCATTTTGTTTGCCTGCTTGTTTTGTTTTAACTTCAAGCAGATAGTTATTTATATGTAAACTTTTCCCTTTGAACCAGGAAGTAAGTTTTTTTCTGTGTGTGGCTTTTTTTTTTTTCCATTGTTGAGTTTTTAAAGGAGATCATAGCCTTACAAATGAGCTAGTTTTTTGTTTGTTTGTTTGTTTCCCCAGTCTGGCTCATCCAATAAATAATCAGAAGGAGCCTTGCTAAATTCTCACCTTGTTTTCAAAATTTCGCTATCTTTTGGGTTCCTGCTCATTCATCGTGGCAACCAGCTCTCTCTCAAATAATCACAAATTACAATCTACTCCCTAAGAGGATTTTATAGTAATGAGGAATTTGTAAGACTCTCTGGCCTTCAGGTACTCTAAAAGGGATGAATCTCTAATGGTGAAATTTTTAGTCTTTTTCAATATCGAGAGTGGGGATGAGGATGTGAGAATTTAGGCCAAAGATCTTCCTAGTAACATTCAAATCAGCTGACTTAGAGTGTGGCCCTAAAATTTTATCATTCTCGTACCTTTCCCTTCAAAAGATCCCTAAGGCTCTCCAACAGCTGGTTCTCCTGCTCTCCTTTCCCTGCAGTTAAATACGATGACTGCCAAACGCACTGCAGATCATCGCTCTAGCAAACCCAGTCTGCATCGACCAAAAAGTTCACGAGCTCTCATTTCACAGAGACCTGAGGTAGGGAAGAGAGACCTCCTCTGCCCTCACAGATCCTTACTGGACCAAACAGTCTTCAAATATGAAATCCGAAGGAAGATGCTCTCTGCTAGAGGTGGACTATGTGAAATACTACTGGGAAAATCTAGATGCCTCAGAAAATCTTTTAATACCTTCACAATCTTTTCTATTGTCTATGGCTATTGAAACTCAGTGACATGACTCTAGAATGCAATGTGTATATATGGTTTATGGTTTGATATTTCAAAGAAAAGAATCAGACGGGCAAGAATATATATGTCAAGGGAGAGTGGTTCTTGGAATATACGTAGTTACTGCTGTATGTAGAAAAAATGAGAAAGATCAAAAGGAAGAGGTTTTTCTTCTGGGCTTCACTCAGGGTGCAGATTCGAGGGGTCAGGCCAAGTGAAGTGGGGAGGTGTGATGCCCACGATGCGGACGCTTGGGAACATAGGAGCACTTCTGTCGTTTGCCAGGCCAGTGCAAATGTTACCCACTGAGTCAGAGCTGATAGGTAGGGATTTGCACATTTTTAAAAATAACACATGTTTTAGAACGTGCTCTTGCACCTTCATATACATAAAAATCTTCAAGGGTTTCTTTTTTTGATAAAACAGCATTAGTCTGCATTCTTAGTAAAAATTTGATAAAGTATGTCTGCGGTATGGTCCAGAAATACGCATTTTAACCAAACATCCAGGTGACTTGTTTTGCTTTTTTTAAAAAACTATTTGTTGAGATATGACTCACATGTCACAAAATCTCCCTTTTAAAGTATATAATTCAATGGCTTTTAGTATATTCACAGAGTTGTAGAACCATCATCACAATCTAATTTTGGGTCATTTTCTTGATCCCAAGTAGAAACCCCAATCTTGTTAGGAGCCACTCCACATTGTTCTACAGCACCCTGTCCTAGGCAACCACGAATAGACATTCTGTCCGTAGATTTGCCAGTTCTGGACTTTTTATGTAAATCAAATCACATAATAGGTTCTTTCGTGACTGGCTTCTGTCAGTGGGCATAATATTTTCAAGATTTATTCAATTTTAGCTTTGTTACAGAATCAAAGCAAAGTTTTAAAACATGATTGACTTTATTATTATTTATTTGCATAGTTTATCATATGAATATACTATGTTTCATTTATTCATTCATCAGTTTTTGGACTTTGGGGCTGTTATGAATAATGCTGCTGTGAACATCTGTGTACAGTTTTTTCTGCGCACATACGTTCTTTCTCTTGAGTATAAACCTAGGAGTGATATGAGTGGGTCATATGGTAATTCCGTGTTTTACTATTTTGAGGACCTGTTAAACTGTTTGCTGTGTGATCTCAGTACCTGCAGTTCCCTCTTCACACTATGAGAAACACTAATTTAGGAAATAATCTGGGGATCAAAATGCAGGAGGAAAAGAGATATTTGCTGGATTCCAGTAATGAAAATCCTAGATTCCATAAATGAAGTATTAAAAAAGAGAATAGGACAGCATTAGAAAATAATAAAATGCTAGGTAATGATGTGAAGCTAATATCATTAAGTGGAAAGTTAGAGGTACAAAAGAATAAATTAGGGAAGAAACGAGATGATTTTTATCTAGACAGAAATGATCTCTAATGTTAAAGAAAAATGCTCCTGTAGGGTGGTGATATGGAGAGAGAAGAGTAGGAAAAAGTAGTGTATCTTAATAAAATTTATTTATAGAAACAAAGCAAAGTTTTAAAACATGATTGAATTTCAGAAGGAAGAACTTCCATAGGCATCATGAAAGGGATAAGACCTGAATTCAGTTGCCTAAAGACAAAACAAGAAATATGAAGGTGAGGGAAAAGGAGGGAGGTGATAAAAATTGTAAGGATTATTTTAAAATGCACAAATGGACAAAATAAAAATCTTTTAACATAAGATTGTGTTTAAATGTATTTTCGTTGTTAAAGTTGCTAATAATTTTTTATGCCCATCGATGGGCAGATTTTGCTTTCTAGAATAGGATATCCACAAACATGATGTCTCAGATTTAATGAAAGAAGTTTTCTTATTGCATCAAGAATTTCAGAATATTTAGTCAATCATACTTCTGCTCTTTAAAAATTTAAATATATACATGTATTTTTTATTGTTGAGGAAGTTAAACCTCTGAGAACATGTGAAATAATCGTAAACATCAATATCAATTAAATGCATTGTTTTTTCTTTGCATTTTCACATAGTAATGTTAAATTAGAATTTCTATTAGCAATGACATTAACTTTTAAGATAAAAAAATATAAATGTATTAGGATAACATTCAGCTTTATTTGACATAAATTCAACTTAATAATGGCTTAAATACGATGAAAGGGCTGGTATGGCATTTCATGGTGTCAGGAAACATGGATTTTTCTATCTCAGATGTCACCCAGTTTGTTTTATAAAGGGCCAGATAGTAAATATTTGAGGTCTTGTGGGCCAGTTGATATATTCAAATCTGCAGTTGTAGCAGTCTCTGGCAATATGTAAACAAATGGGTGTGGTCGTGTTCCAATAAAGCTTCATTTACAAAACCAGGTGGTAGCTGGACTTACCCTGCAAACTGTTGTTTGACAGCCCCTAATCTGTCTTGTGTTTCAGACTTGGTTAGCTTATTGCTTCTCCCCTGTGGTTCAGGATGTCTTCTTCAGCTCTAGCTGTCACATCCCCATTCCAGATAGCTGAAAGAAGGAAGGAAGAGTGCAGTGCTTCTCTTTAAAGGCGCTTCCTGGAAGATGCTCAGGACACTTCCGCATAAGTCCTGTGAGCCAGAACTTAGTCACATGGCTACACCTAGTCGCATAGGAAGCTGGGAAATGCAACAATTCCAGACAGCCAAGTGCCCAGCTAAAAGGAGGGTATTTCATTACTAAAAGACCTTGAAAACACATAGTGGGGATGTGTATCAGCATTGATTCACTCTGTCCTTTTACTAACTAACCTCTGTGCTCTGCCAGTCACCACTGGAGGTGTGCCATTCTGATCTCTCTTTAAGAAAACTTGCTCCCCACTCCTTTGTTTTTCCCACCCCCTTTCAAACTTGAGGCCCTGAGAAAGAATAACCTTTGTTTGGATGGCAATATACTAAATTTGATCACTGCCTCAGGCAATATCTCATCTTTCCCAATGTCTGGTAGATGAGTTCTTTTTTGTTTGTTTCTACTGTTTTCTTTTCTTTATTTATTTTACTTTAATCTATTTATCATCCTTAGTTATGTAGTACATGACAGAGCTCTGCTGGAGATCATATATTTACATCAAATATAGATTAAATACTAATATAACAAGTCCTAATAAATGGGAAGCTTTTTCCTTGCTTTTCCTCCACCCCACTTTTTCCACCTTTACTCTTACCTGAAGGTGATAGAAGACATCTTGGGCCATAGCTTTACTTCCTTCTACAGCTACCTCTTGGCCCTTATGGCTTATAATTACTGTACTTTAGGATATATATATATATGGATATATATATATATATATATTTTTTTTTTTACCCTTTAAACTCCTAAATTGGGGATTCCCATTAGTGCAGGTTGTCAGTAGAAGCAGAGAGTACCTTCCATTTCAAATTGGTTTTATTTTTATCTCAGGCTGCAGGCTGGCTAGTCCTAGAGTGAGTTCATTACTTTTTTTAAAGACCGCTGAACATAGCAAGAAGGAGCCAACGTACATCAGCATTTGAGTATTTTCTAGTGTTAAAAGTCTCAGTTGGCACCTAATGTGCCTTCCAAGGAACAACAGTGGATAATATGACCAGATATTTTGTTACAGATTACCAAGGCTCCAGCTTTCTGAGCCTGTGCTATTCCAGGCTTCAGGGTCTGGTGCCTGCTGCAGGCAATTCCACAAACTTTTTAGGTTCTGTCATGCACAGCACCCTATTTTTAAATATAGTACCAAATAGCATGTTCGTTTGAATTCAGTTCAGCTCTGAGTTCCAGGGACTGCAGTTAACAAGATAGAGATTTCCTTCTTTCTTCCATAACGGAAGATAGAAGTCAGACTCTAAAGGCTGTTACGGTGGGCTCCGTGGAGCAGGAAAGTCAGGCTACTTCCATCATTCAGCTTTACCACCCTCATCATTTAGTGTGCCCCTCGTGATTCCACATGGTGGTTTAAGCTCCAGATATTATGTCCAAATTTCAGACAGAAGCACAGACAAGAGGATGAGAGGTGCTGCCCCGCTTCTTTTAAGGCCACTCCCCTGAAGTAATACATTAGTATGAAGCACCTCTTTGGCTGGAGCTTTATGGTCCTACAAGGAAGATTGGGTAACCAAGTGCCCAGATAAATGTCTGTATCAATTCAAGAGGGGGAAATAAATATTGGAGGTTAATTAGCAGTCTCTGTAACAACTCCTCTATTTAATATTAAACAGTTATTATCTTCAAATTTGATAATAATCTCTGCACCCAATTTTACTTCATGTGGCATTCGATATTATTTGCTCCTTGGGCAACTTTTGAAAATCTCTATATGGCTGCTTAATCTAAGGATATTGGATTTAGGAAATATGTTTAAGTAGATTCATTTTCTTTCATTTTTCAATTATCTATCATCCTAGCCTGAAGTGTTATAACAAATAATTTACAGTGGCAATTTTTAAATAGTTTTTTTTAAAAAGCAATAGAATATCCTCTAATCATTTATTTATATCTCTCTGTTATTCCTAGTCTTATTCCTATTCCCCTCAAAAAGCCTAATTCAATACATTTCTTGGTCTTAAATTAAGAAATTATTTGACCATTCCTTGAAATACTAGAAGTTACTGAAATAAAGGTGGGTTGTTATTCAAGAGCATTCTTCATTAGTTTTGATAATGAATGATTATGTCTTTCTTAGTTTGTATGTGGTGGAATTATATGGAGAAGGACAAATGTGGTTGTAATTGTTCAGTCTGGAGAAATTGAAGTGAGGAGGCCAGAAAAGCTATCTTAGGATTTAGGAAACTGTCTATAGCTTAAGTGAGGTGTAGGAGATGTACAACTAGACCTTGAGCTCCAGGAGAACAGGAAATACCCTTGATTTTGTTCATCCCGGTGTAACAAGATATATCACAGTGCCTGACATATGAAAGGTGCTCATTAAACATTTATTCAGTGAATTAATAAAGATAATTACCCATATCATTAAAAAATATACTATTACAAAATTTTATATTGTTTTATGGTAGAACACAGCAGTGTGTGTTATAAACACTTTCTTTTGCACTCTTATTATTAAAAAAGTACAGGATACACCATGTCATATCAGGCATGTAATCCATTCAGCCCTATATTTTTATCTCTTACTGTGACACTAAAGTGTAACGTGTAAGAAGGCATGATCTCTCCCTAGACATTAACTTTAGAAGTTAAAGATGTATTCCAGAACACCTTAGTTTTTCCTTAATAAACAGCTCTAATTTTTCCTTATAAGAATTCCACTAAATATTTCTAAAACTCATTTTTATGTTTTAATAGTATATTCTCCCTTGGAAATGTGAATTTTCTAATTTATCATTGGTTTTGCAAAGAAAAAAAATCTTTAAATTACCTCTTTAATGTTAAACAATAAACTATTTTTGTATACTATTAATGTTCTATCAATGAAAATCTAGTTGGCTAAACAGAATACACTTAAGCATTATTCTTCTTTAAAATAACAAATATCAAGTAGAGAAAATGCATTATCAAAATTCTGTGCACGGCTATAGGTAATGACATGAGAGTGAGAAGGCAGCCTCCAAATTCTTAAAACATCAACATTTCAAAATGGTTTTGGAGACATGAAATTAGAGTACTTAGAAGTAACTAGATGTAACTTATTAATGTAAGGTAGTCTGAAATGTTTATTTAGTACTTCTGAATGTCATCTATATTCCTGTCAAATCAAATTGTTGCATTTAGCCTTACATGCTAAATTCCCATATTGCTCTCTCTCTTGCTACCCCTGCTTACTTCGCTCATCAGGTGAAAGAATAAAATACCTTGTTGGGAGGAGTGTTCTAGAATGAGGGAAAGCATGCAGGTGTTTTACCCCACTTATAAATAACTTTAAAAAAACCAGCCCCTTTTGTATTGCTGTCTAAATATTGATTTTTTTTTTCAAGCAATCAGGGAACAGGCAGTGTACAAAGCTTCTGATTTTGCCACAAACTCACCAACAATTGTTATTTATTTTTCTTTATTACCCAAATGGATGTGAAATTGTTGATTTTGTTTTATGGAGAGCTAAGAATCCCTACGGTATAGTGGTAAAAAATTATGCTAATCATAACTTCCAGCTATGTTAACTATTGAATTCACAGTATGTATGATTTATTTTTATTTTGGTAAAAATACATGGAACATAAAATTCATCATTTTAAATATTTTTAAGTGTACAGTCCAGTGGCATTAAGTAGCTCACCTTGTTATTGTGCAACTATCACCACCATCTATCTTTAGAACATTTGCATCTCCCCAGACAAACTCTGTCTCTATTAAACATTCCCTCTCCCGCAGCCTCCGGTAACCGCTGTTCTACTTTCTGTCTCTATGAATTTGATTTTCCAGGGACATCATATAAATGAAATCATAGGACATTTGTCCTTTTGCATCTGGCTTATTTTACTGAGCGTAACATCTTCAAGTTTCAATTACGTTGTATCGTGTTTCAGAATTTCATTCTATTGTATGGCTGAATAAAAACCATGTGCATGTATGTGTATGTATAGCTTATCCATTTCACTTATCTGTTTATCCATTGATGGACATTTTAATTATGTCCACCTTTTGGTTATTGTGAATGATACATGTATATACCTGGTGTACAAATATCTGTTTAAGTCCTTGTCTAAAGCTCTTTTGGTTGCAAACCCCAAAGTGGAATTGCTAGACCATACAGTAATTCTTTTGAAAATTTTGAGGAATTTCCATACCGTTGTCCACTGTGGCTTCACCATTTTACATTCCCATAGGCAGTGCACAAGGCTTCCAGTTTTGCCACAAACTCACCAACAATTGTTATTTATTTTTTTTTATAACTATCATCCAAATAGATGTAAAATTGTTGATTTCGTCTTATGGAGAGGAGGAATATGCCACGGTAACTCTTCCCCCAGCACTTTCACTTGGCTTTTACACTTAGCCTCTTTCCTTTTGTGCAGTGACACTAGACAGTAGTGCGTTGAGGGCGGGGGAGAATGGCTGTCTTGTTTACCACTGTTTTCAACTTCTAATACAATAGGTGGTTAATATATGCTGTGTGACTAGAAGAATGTAAGAAAAAAATGAATGAATAAATGAACTAATGCATCTTAGAATCTCAATAGAAATAATTGCTAATTTTTCTTTGGTTGATCAGACAAGCTATGGTAACCTGTAGAAACCCTGAAATTCCAAAGCTGACCCGAAGAGTTTTATCATGTTTTCTACTTAAAAACATAGACATTCACAACAGTAGTATTCATTAGCTTTTTACTGTGTTCCAGAAACTACTCTGAGCATTTTACTTAATTGTCTTATTATCTTCAAGATAGCCTTATAAAGTGGCTGTTATTATTATTTTCATTTAACAGGTAGAATTTAAGCCTCGAATTATGTGATTTGCCTCAGGATCCCCAACTCTTAAGAGTCATAGTGAAGACTTGAATCTAGGTTTGTCTGATTGTGAACACTAACCTCCTAACCAGCATAATACATTGTTCACTAGAATGCCTGCATTGCATTGGCATTTTCTTAATTACTTTCCAGGTAAAATCGTAATCACTGCTTTAAATGCTCCACAAACCATTCTTATATAAAAACATAATAAAATTTAATCAGATCAGAATAAAAGTGCTGAGAAGTCAGATTAGCTCTATTTTAGAAATTTCCAGAGACATAGAGAAGCTACTCCTGCCTTCATTTCATAGCTGTCTGAAGCCTGCAGTGAAGAATGTGCATTGCATTCTCTTATTGATTTTTCTCATGTTATTTACAAGAATGAGACTTATGTATAGATAAGTACTTAAAAATCTGTTCTGTGATTAGTGGGGCTTTAGAAAAACTGTCTTCGCTCCAGAGTTCTGTCCTTATTATCTCTGCAAGGATATTTGAAATCCTCCTATCATACAGTCTTTGGAGTTATGGAGTTAACAGCAGTTGTGAAAATGCAAATGCTGTCCTAAAAGGTTGATACATTAAGCCATTATCAGCCATCAACACCTTAGCAGGAATTAGTTGATCACAAGGAAAAGGATCTTGAGAGAATTAACTGTATAAAAAAAAAATCAGAGTTTACTAGGCCTGAATAAGCTGGGGCTTATGAAAAATATCTAGAGACAATTTTTAGAAAAAAATAGTTAAGTATGACAAAAGGACAAAAATAAGGAGGATGCATCAGGATGAGAATGTGGTCTCATCGGGCACAGACGCAAAAGGGCAGGGACTACTATGCTTGGTCATTTTCAGTGTGGGGCAGGGCCGATTCCAGAAATCACAGGTCATTATAAGCCTGACTTTAATCTCTGCAAAAATTATAAAAATTAGTGATTAAACTGATGATTTATCAATACTTAGTAGTTAATGAAACAATCAAGAACCTCCCTAAGGACACTTTTTTCCATCAAAGACCAAGGCATTTTATTGACAAATTCTATTCATTGGAAGAGAAGCGCCAGCCTCCATTAGTGCACACACCATTTGAAAATTACTACTAAAATTTAGCCAGACTGCAGGAATACATCATATCCATAAGCTGTCTTGAGGGCAAAAAATGGCTGAGAACTAGATAGACACCATAACTTTAACTTGCTTTAAAATAAAGCCTTTGGCAAAATCTGTTGTAGCAAAATCTAGAGTTGAACTCGAAACCCTAATTAAGTTCACTAGCTTTTCTTTTAATATGCAATTTTGACCCCAAGTTAAATAGACATAAACCAAGAGAAAAGGAATGTGCTGTCTATATTAAGTTTCATGATTTTGACTTCTCCACAACTTTTTCTACCTTGAAGCTGAGAGGGAAAATAAAACAGAATTAGGAATGGGCTGAGAAAACATAACTAGCCCTCTGACGACTTGTGTCTGGTTGACCATTGCCAAGGGGTCATGCACTGTCTCCCACACACAGAGGTTCATGTATCATGTCTTCTTCCACTACCATGGAAAACAGTGAATCTGAGAGGAAGGAAAGTGAACTGTAAGAATTACAAAAGACTTACTTTTAATGAAATAATGGTAGAAGTTGTCTATGAAGCTGCTCTACCTTAGGGAGACCTATTAAACTTTGTAAGCAGCTAGTCTGTATTTGTAAGGTAAGATGTGAGCGCCAGCATCCTGACCTCACAGCCACGGGTGCAGCCATGTAACCATCTCTGCCTGGGGGAAGGATGTGGGGAAGGGCAGAGGGCAGCCCTCTCCTATCCACTCTCAGGGCCTCCCAGTGTGTCTTCTCTACACTCTGGACTCTAGTCTGGACATTTGGTTCTTAGTATCTCAGATAATTTTTCTTTAATCAGTAGCTCAGACCAGTTTATAGCTCTCTACTTACCTAAGGTCTTTTTTCTGCCCTTTTCTTAGGTACCTTGTAGAGGTACAGTTGTGCTAGAGAAACAGAGCGAGGTCTTCAAGAGGCAGCCCTAAGCCTCTTGGTTCAGGCTTCGGTTCTACCGCTAAATAGTAGACCTCAATTTTCTTAAAAAAGAGAAAAGTAAGGTTCCGTGAGTTAAGCACACTCCACATACAGCTAGGGACTGAACGCAGGTATATTTGCCTAACCTTTTATTCAGCGTATCAGAGTAGTCGAAGTAGGAAATGATGGCACCTAATGTAAGACTGTGGCAGTGATCATGGAAAGGGATGATTCAGGACAGATTCAGAGAGCACTGGGGCACAATACATTTTGGTAACAAAGTTGATGGAAGGGCCTGGGGAGGAGTTCAGGGCGAAGCCGAGGATGATGACCAGGGTTACTGGCTTGAACAGCTGGTAAAACTGCACATACCAACCAGGTTTGAAAAAAGGAAGTATAATTTTAGAAGTAAAGAGGACATTATACATATGTCAATGAGGAGGGGTTTTTTTTAGACATTCCTGTAGAAACTTCGCATGTATAATTGAGTATATAGGCTTAAACCTCAGAAGAGATCATTTAGGAGTCATAAACATAGCATTAGCAGTGATAATGATGACGGTCAAAATTGTGGAAGTGGATGAGAGTGGATAGAATGGGGAAATGAATACCAAATTCCAAGCAGGAAGAGACCCAACTTTCAGGAATGGACAGAGGAGACAGAACCTCCAATGAGACTTAGAAGAGGCAGATAAAGTAGCTGACAGAGAACTATGGGTCGCTGAGGGTGTAGAAGCCACCAAAATAAGAGAGAGGATCAAGGATTTGTAGAGTTTGGCAAGGGGGGATCTCTTTTTGGCCACTGGCCAGCTCCAGTCTTTACTCCTCCTTGATCTCAGTTCCCCTAAGCACTGATCAATTCTCAAAGACTTCTCCGAGAGCATCTTTACTTAGAAGTGATCTCATCAGCTGCCTTGGTTCCCCAGAAAGTTCTCCAGCAACCATCTGGTTTTGTTGTTCTCATGAGACTAACAGTCATGGAAAAGCTGTTCTCGGATCCCCCCTCCTTATCAACGTCTACCATGACGTGGCTTTGGCAGTAGTTAGTATGGAAGTCCTAATAAGAAAAGAGAAAATTGTTATTTGCATCAAGCTAAGTATGTCTGCAGAGTGATCAGGCTGGTAAAATATAATGTGCAGATGATCTTAGTTTCTGTTAGTGAAGGAGAGTCAAGACCATGAGAAACAATAGCTGTATTTTCTTCTACACTGGTCAAACTATGTCTATTACACTGTGTTCTACTCTAGGTGTCAAATTTTAAGAAAATTAATTCATTTGAATGTATTAAGAAAAGAGCAAAGTGGAAAGTGTCCAATAAATTGCTTTGTGTGTGATGAAGCTATAATGGAAACCAATTGGACAAAATTTCGGAATGGAAAGCTCTCTTCTGCTTTCTTCGTCTTCTTTCAAAGTGTGGATTGTTCCGCAGACCACTCAGCAAATGTCTGCTCAACACATGGAGAAGGTCAGCACTGCCATCAGCAATCAAAAACTTTTAGCAGGGCTTCCTGGGCCGAAGAGAAGAACTAGCTGAAAGAAAAATAGTTCTAGTATATTGATGATCAATGTGGGGCTTTATTTTTTTATTTTTTTTTAAAGAATTTTTCACAAACACTTTTCCATGGACACAAAGATTCAGGAAATGTTGGCTTAAGAGCGTACAGCTTGCTTGATGCAGGATTTCTCAGAATCCTTAATAGGTGAATGTGCAAGTGACACAGTTTCTCAAATTCATTTGACCAGTTTATTCCCTAGAATCACTAGTTCTCCAGCAAATCTAACCAACTGAATGAAATGCCTGCCATCGACAGGTGTTTTGAGTATGTGTGGAAACCAAGGGCTGGTTTCACATCCATGTTAATGTTGGTGAAACAGATGCATGTAGGGGTGCTCCAATTGCATAGGTCTACCCCCTTATTAAGGATGTTATTTAATAAAAGATAATGGCACTTCAGTGCTTGTTGTATCAAACATTCATTTTTGTCTCACTTTATTGTCACCATCATCCTCTAAGTTACCACATCATCATTGTCCCTATTCTACAGACAAGGGAATCGAAGCTTAGAGTATTTAGATGACTTGCTACTGCTTACAGAACTAGTCAGCGGGGGAGCAGGAATTCATGCTACCTTATACTTAGCAGGTACTCGTTTATATTAGTTGAGTTTAATTAGTTTGAAAGGCATTATGTATTTTAGTGAATTATCTTACACAGATATTCATCAACTCTTACTCTGAGGTAGGATGATTTCTTAAATATTACTGTACAAAGCAAGGACTCGTGCTGGCTAACGTTTCTAATGGAATAACCTAGAAACCTATTATTGTATTGTGGTGCTATCAGCAATAGTAAAAATTTTATTTGATTTGTGTTTTTTCTCATTTATGCTACAAATGTAGGGAATAGCCTTAGGAAAGTGATTTGCCCGTCATTTGATCTTTATAAAGAGGTTACACATAATTAACTTATTTCATTTTTAGTAAGTTACTAATTAGGTGATTCGTTGAGATTCTAAAGGATTAATCGTTTGGCTTCCAGCATGGAAGTGAAAAGAATCCACTATCTTAGAGAAAACAAAGGCAATGAGAGTCTTTAATTTGAGCATTTAAAGTGAAACAGAGGCTGATGAAATTCATATGATCAAAGCAATAAATTAAAATAGAAATTATTTATTTAGCTGAGGGTAACATTTTTCTTTGTAATACTTATTTTTTTCTTAGAAATCAAACCCATCATCTCAATTGTGTCATAATATTTTAGATTTAACAGCATGAATTGCTGTATTTCTATATTATTAAATTAAGCCTTATTGTTCCCAGTGTGGAACTTAACATTTAGTATCTAAAGGTCATCTCACAAACGTGAGATGGAAAGAATAAAATTTAGCAGCTGTATCCCATTATACTTGTCAGAAAGGAAGGAAGCGAAGAACAAACAGCAGTGTCAGAAGGCAGCAGCGTGGATGAGTGAGATAGGCCGAGCAATTAATGTCTTGTTGTGGGAAGAATCTGATCCTGTGCTGTGTTCCTCACATTTTCATCTTGCATTTAGAATCATTGAGCATATAGAAGTGGTGAGAATTAGAACTGTTATTTATTTGATATGACCTTCGTTTATTGAATGAAAAGAACTTGATTTCAGGGGACACACCAGCTCTTGAACTTCAGGTGATTATAATAGGTATTATGATGATTTTGTTGGTTATTTAATTATAAGTAACACTGGAGGATTTTTTTTTTAGGAATGACATGCCCCTGTTGGATTGTGGCCACATTTCCAAATCTTAGAGATTTGCTGCTCAGCTTTCTTTGTACTCGCTGCTCACCTGAATGAATGCAGCCGCTTTCCTAGCACAGGATATACCTAAAGGGAGTTTATTCAAGCACAACTATATGAAAGCAAAGTTAAACAGCTGACAATAATTTGATAGTCTGATTCTTCATAAGGCCTTATGGTTCTTAGGGTTTGGTTTAATTCATTGATGTCACTCAGTCTTTCAGTATGTATGTGACAATAGTCAAGAGAAATTTTTTTTTACCATCACCTACTGAAGAAAACTCAGTTAATGCCTTCCTGCAGAATTTAAATGTAGAAGGGAACTTAGAATCCCCATAGTGAACAGTCCCACAATCTGTAAGGAGATAAAGGTTTGGGGAGAAGGAATCACTTGCTTAAATCATAGAACTAGTTGGTGGCAGAGCTGAGATCTGACTTCAGGACACTAAATATCTAGTTCAGTCCTTTTTCCACTGTCCAGCTCTGAGTCTCTGCTCCCTCAATGCCAGGACCCACTATTGTCTGTTATTAAATTCAAATTACACCACTTTCGTTGATAGCCACCCACAGTTCTCCAGAACAATCTATGGAACAATCCATGGAAATTTTCTCTTAATTCAACCGTGAAGTTGGCAAAATTTTATGATTAAATTCTTGGCCAAGTTGGGATTTTCTTCCCTTTAACTTTATCTTTTCCTAAATGTATCCCGCAGAAGATAGGCGAGATAATCAAATGAGGACATGGTAATAGAATATTAAAACTTTATTTTTATAAAAGTTCTACCGTTAACATTTACATATAAGTATAGTATCATATAATTTAGAAATGAAAATAAATCAACAGTGGTGTTCTTAAATTAGCCTGCGCAGTATAACAAAAAGGAGACCAGTGTTCTAACTAAGACCATCTTTATTTTTTATTTATTTGTTGGTTTTTTTTTTTGGCACTTAAATGTATAAAATTTTATAGGGCATTTTTAGGATAAATAGACCAGTCCCCCCACGATCCCACAGAGTTATGCTCCAGGTGTCCAGAAACTCTGAGTTGAGAATCCCAGCTCTAAAATACTTTTCCAGTCTAGATGATCCTTTTCATTTCTCTGGTTTCCACCCTAGTTTCAGTCCTCATCATCTCTTGCACAAATCCAACTTGGTCTACTATTCCAGTAAGTCCCTTCTCCTACCTAGGCTCCATGCTTCTCCCAGAACCTTTTTTTTCTCTAAAATAACATTTTCTTACTCAAGTTCTCTTGAAACTTCCTATTTTTTTTTCTTTTTAAAAATTAAGTTTATTGGGGTAACATTGGTTAATACAATTATATAATTTTCAGTGTACATTATAATTTGACATCTGTGTATTCTATTGTGTGTTTACCACTCGAAGTCCAGTTTCCTTCAGCTACCATATATTTGATCCCCTTTACTCACTTCACCCTCCTCCTACCCCCCTATATTTGACCCCCTTTAAGCCATCTTTAAAAGGTAAGTCCAACTCATGAAAAGAAATGACTCTCAAATCTGTTTATAAATTATCATCACAAAATGTGACACAGTCTGTAGTGGACTCCCTCAGTTTTCCTGTCGTTGATTCTTTTCTCAGGTAAAAACAATCCCAATTTTAACCTTCCATCATCTCTAGAATGAACTTGGTCATGTGCTTTCAGACTTACAGTATTCAAAGGTGGCTCCAAGTATGACCAGTTTGAGCATTGGAATTAAAGAAAAATAACTCTGGTCATCAGTAAGATTCTCTAAATAATCGACCTGACCTTATCAATGCAATTCCTAAGAGAACTAACCTTGGCTGATAACTTTTGAGGGGGCTGGTCACTGCTTCTCAGTGGTTAATATTTTGTTTGTGATTTTGTCGTTAGTCTAGAAATAAGGAATAGGTTACAAAGTCTGAATTTGCATCTTTTACCATCAGGTAAATATACCCCTGTGTCTCCTCCATCACTCTTACTGGCTGTGTTATGCGTAGTGCTCAAATAGATGGCCACCATTTTCATGTGATTTTCAGATCATTTCCTGATTGACATGACACTCACTGGTTAGAAATATTGTGATTCCATCTCTAAAACAAGATAGGAAGCTACGAGGCTAGTTTGTCATTTCCCAATGTATTGCAGGAACCAGTCTTACAAGTGACTCCAGTGTGATTTCTGTACAAGGAGAATCCTCAACTTGAAATTTCCAGTCTAAATATTTCATTTCCTCGCTGTCAAAATACACAAGATCAAATAAGAGTAGGTGATGGTCTTAGTCACTTTTTAAGAGCAAAGGCAATTCCCTCTGATTTTTTTTAAAAACCAGATATAGAACATAAGAAAAAGTGCCCTTTGTTCTATTGTTAAGTAAATGCCCTCCTGATTGTTAGTAAGTCAAAGATAGGTGGTTCCAGCACACAGCTAGCTGTTAAGAGTGAAGTGCTATATTATTAAAGCCTATTAGATCAGCATACTTCTTTTCAAATTTTTAATAGTATGTTTTTAAATCTAATTTAAACTGAAAATGTTATAGAGAATAACTAAAGCATCCCCGAAGAGACTTTTTTCCATAATAATCAGCATTTTAATGTAGCCTTTCAAGTTAAAGAAAAAAAAAAATCTCCATAAAATTCCCTTTTCATTAAATAAGGGTGTGAAATACTCTGTGATCATTAGCGTTTGCTGCGTGTAGGTAGGTATGTACAAAGCGTGGGGCAGGGAGGGAAGTGGCAGTGAAGGGGCGTGCTCCTGTAAGCTCTTCGTGCTTCTGTGTTGTTTGAATCCTTTTTCACGTCCTGATTGTTTAATTGAAAATTAATGAAATCATTTTGATGTATTTTAAGTGGCAAATGAATTTTAAATGGTGTTCCCCTCCAAGAAATAGTTCTGTATATATAATTCTATTATCATTACAGTGCCTACCTTGACAAATTATGAATGTTCATGTAAAACCAGTAATTAGTCATTAAGATAATCTGTCTATACAGGAAGCTAGCTGGATTTAGCAAAGCTAGATAAATTTTTCTTCAAAATTTAATATCCATTACTTTAATTGGCTTATTTACAATTTTAAATATTTTTAAAAGGTCAAATAATAGGTCCAGTGACTATGACTTGATTTGCAAATGTTACTCATGTGTTGTATTTTTTAGGTTAGTTTTAAAAATTCGAATGCTGGGTAGTGAATATTAGCAAAGGCACATATCCAGAATCCAGTGACTTTTCGTATATTGTTTCTGCGGGGTAGTCTTCCAGATAAATAAGTAGCTGCTTTGTTTTGTCTTTATTTTGACCTTACCATTACTTAGCTTTTACACATTGAGTAGGAAATTTGTCCAGTCAGAGCAGTTTATTTCATCTAGATCAAGAAATTGCCTTGATGATTTTTTTGTGCTTTTGAGGCTTTCAGACACCCAGGCCCTAAGCAGGAGCTTATTTACTTAGAGGCAAACATTCTCTATGTCACTCTCTTAACAAGTAAATTCGCACGGGACCGATTAATAAAACTGAAAACATTTCATTAACTCATACTTCAGAATATTTCTTTTCATTAATGATATGGTTATTCTCTATCAAATGCATCTCCTTTGCTTATATTGATCTACCTGGGAAGCCAAATTAGTACTCAAATGGTTACCCAGTAAACATGAATAATGTTGAGGAATAATTTTCATCCATGCTGTGGTAAATTTGAAAAGATACTTATATTTTTGAATATTCTCAGAATAAATCTACATTTTAAGAACATTTTAGTAAGATCCAGTAAACTGGCCAAAGAGGTCATAGTAAGTAGCAGAGGCCAAATCTGAACTGAGGGGAGCTTACTTTCAAAATTCTCACTCTTCTGTTCAGATAAAATGTCCTTGCACTCAGGGAGCATCTAGAGTTACACGTTTTCCAGGTCCGTTTGATCTTTCACCCGTGGTGCGGGACGTATTCTGTTGAGGTTTCCCTCTGATTCTCCTCTTCCTGTTTCCTTTTTGCTGGTGTATCTTTGCTGGGCCTGCATTTATGCCACTGATAAAGCTACTATCAAGTAATAACTTTTTCCCGAAAGTACAGAAGGCAATTCTGCACACCCCCTGATGTTTGACTCTTGTAACTGTCAGAAAACAGCTTTCCTTACCTCTTAAGTTTAGGGGTGTAGGCTCAGTGGTGCCCCCAGGTACAGTAAGTCTGTCTTCTCTGATGTACACTGAAAAGGATCAATATTTTGTGACGGATATGTGTCCTTTATGTAAAATGTTACACTTCTAAATCTCACACACACACGTGCACACCCCAACCAAACCTGTTCATGTGGATTTCGCTGGTAGATGATTTCTCGGTGGCTTTAGTGTTCCTGCTCCATAGGAGTCCTCTTCTCCCGTGTAGGTAATCCCATGGGCTCGGCCATCACCCAGGCTTTGCAACTGCTGCCTTCTCTCTGACTGAGCAGCTCACCTTGGTGCACAGGCATGTTCGGATCTGTCCACAATATCCTTTGCACTTTCAGAGGTTGGAGCTTTTGTCAACCTCTAAGAACACTTAAGGACAGCTTATATGTCACTGAAACACCTCCCAAACTTGTCATCGTAATAATGGTAATTGCTTATTTCCTTTCAAATATTTAAATTTGGATAAATTTTAAACTATCATTTCGCAGTTATTTTCCAACCCTCCTTCCACATTATTGACAGACCAGCTATGCCAAAATAATCACTCTTTTCCCACTGTTTTGCAAATACTGTCTTCTCTGTCTGGACCAGAGTCCTATTTATCTTCTGAGGTTCAATTCAAATGCCGTAAGACCTCTCTCCCCCTACTCTCTGAAGCTTTCACTGTTAGACGTGCCTTCCTTTATGTTTGCTTAAGAATTTGTTCATAGCTCTGTTCGCACATGCATTATACTACTCTAGACTAGCTATAGACACACTTGTCTCTTCCAGTGTAATGTATATGTCGCTCTGCTTTCCGGGGAGAATATCTGTCCTGTGTTAGTCGTGCACAGACTGTCCATGGAATGAATGGATGGATTAAAAGTGGAATCGTCAGAGGAGCTGCATGGATTTCTCATGAACTTTTTTTTATAGCTGCATAGTTAGTGTTCAAGAACATACGGTTTGGGAATTAGAAAATATCTGATAAGAGCTGCCTTTTACTAGCAGTGTGAACCTGTATAAAACTAGTGAGCAGTTCTCCATTGGCACCAGCTGGTGAATGTTTTCTTTTTAAATAAACAGCCCTTCCCCCAACACAAACCCAGCCAGATCCTGATATCTCTCTCTCTCTCTCTCTCTCCCCCCCTCTCTCCCTCTCTCCCTCTCTCCCTCTCTCCCTCTCTCCCTGTATACAATATTTCATTTTTAGCACTTCCTTAGCTTTATCTCTCTCTCTCTCTCTCTCTCACACACACACACACACACACAAGCATGCGCACATCACGTTTAAGTGTAAGAAACTTTTCTTCATCCTAAAAGTTGTATTGCATAAAGTTGGATTAATGCATTGAGAGCACCATGTAAATGATGATAATTAGATAAGCAGTATTTGGTAACATATGGTTTTTATTTTATGTAACTTAAAGACTTGTCTCTGACTTTTGTTTGAACAAAGAGAAATAATCCATCTTTAAATTAGTGGGCTATAGAAACATTTGTTCATGATCTCTCATTTCCCTTT
The DNA here is from genome assembly GCF_000325575.1 of Pteropus alecto. Taxonomy (NCBI): domain Eukaryota; kingdom Metazoa; phylum Chordata; class Mammalia; order Chiroptera; family Pteropodidae; genus Pteropus; species Pteropus alecto. The sequence goes on along the minus strand of NW_006442110.1, from coordinate 3,488,966 downwards.
AATGATATTACAGCAATGCTGCTTTTTAGCCTTTTCACGGTAATTTCACATACATTATCTGATTTTGCAACCATGAGCCAATTTAATGTCAGAAGTGTTTTCAAGTTTATTTTGTATTTGTTTTTTTAAAGAAGATTCTATCCTTAGATGTGTTTATACATGAAACATTTATTTACTTTGGCACACCGACTCAGTGAGACCCATAACAATTTCAGTTGTGCTCATCCAAGGACAAAATTAGGTTTAAGGATTTAACCCAGGTGGCATAGTAAACTATAAATAACTTGTTTACCTGAGAGCAATAGAAACAAAAAGAGACCATCTGAACTGCAAGCTACTACCGAACAGTAATAAAATGCGATGTTAAAACTATTAATGAATGTTGACCTTCTGAAATGAAATAACAACAAAGAAAAGGGGAAAACGAGAAAACTAAGAGTGCTCCCCAACTTGAGAAATATTTTATGTATTCCTTCTTTTTTAAAAGATATCTCGCTTTCCACATCATTAACTTACGTTAATAATATACATTCTGTCTTCCATTCTAATTCGTTGGGGCCTATGCATCTTTGATTTGTCCATTGATTAGCAATGCCAAACCTTGTACAGAGAATAGACAATCAGTACATGTTTGTTGAATTTTTTAAGCAAGGATAAAATTACGCCAACTATAAGCCTACATATTGTTTCCTAAATCTTAATCAGTTCAACCAAGGGGAAAAAAGGTAAAACAGATCACTTTCTTCACTGCTTGAGCAACAGTAAAATACAGCTTTATGTGGCTTTTCTAATCGGAAATATAGTTATCCTAGCCATAATCTTAGTCTGGTGCTAAATGTATTATTCGTGGCATGTAATTATAATAAGTAGCTTGCTTTTTAAAGAAGATGTAGTGATGTTAGCAGTGAGAATGAAATTGGACATTTTTCCCCCATAAAGCTCTGTGTCTTCCCGAGACAAAGATATAGCTTTGCAAGTAGAACATGCGGATAAAAAGACGAATTGCCTACTATCTCAAAGCCTCATTTTAATATTTAATTCTACTTTAGGCACATCCCAGTACACTTGAGAAAGCCTTTATTTACTTTTATTTCCTAGCTTTAATTTGTTACTCTGATATACACCAAGTACTTCACTAAGTGTTAAATTAGTTCTAATATTGTGAATATAAAGTTTTACTTTTATGAATGAGTTTGTATTTCCAAAGTCACTCAGTGATGGATGAAAACACTAATTGTGAACCCTCTGCTCCCTTTTTCAGCAAAAGCTGGTGGGTAGATGGCAAGGCTATTTATTTCCTGCACTAGCTTAATTCTCTCCTTATTGTCTTCATGTAGCACATATGTCTCTGTGTCCTTGGGAGCACATAAATGAGGGCTTCAAAACTACAGACTCCAGTTGCAAACTCTACTTCTAAACTAACTAGATTTAATGATCAGGACAAATTACAAGGAGATGAAGGGAATAGTGGTAATAATTATTTGTCACCTATTACCTGCCAGGCCTAGTATCAGGTATGTCACATGCTCTCTCATTTACTCCTCAGATCAACAGAATTGTTCATACTTCATAGATGGTTGACTGAGGCTAAGGGATCTTAAGTGCCTTTCAAAGGTATTATAGCTAGAAAGTGTCAGAGATGAGATTGAGTCCAGGACTTTCTGATTCTAAAGCCCACGCTTTTCCATTCCAATATATGGAATCCAAAGAATCAGCAGTCACCAGTAATGTCAATTTAGAATCCCAAAGGTGTCTGTCTCACTACGTTTTCTCCAACTTACTGACCATCATCCAAAAGTCTGCTTCCATAGCTCCATTGTTTTAGCTCAAAACTCTAAATGCTGTTAAACTGCAGGTGAGATACGGTAAAAAATAACATTAAAGTTAGTCCTTTTTATCTTTCATGAATAAACACATTTAAGTTAGTCCTTTTCATCTAAGCTGACCAAAAGCTAAGAGAATAAAATGAGCTAGCTGGTTAGGCAGAGATAGCATTAGCAAAAAAAAAAAAAAAAAAAGTTAGGAAAACTCGAAGGCAGATCTGCTTAACAATTTGCTCTAGTCTATTGTTATTATAGATTTTCAGAGACGCTTGTGTGGCACAGGAATATTAAGTGAGCTGAATGATTTGAAAGGTGTTTATCAAATGTGCTGTTAAAAGTTCTTTATATGTGTGTTGGAAAGCCCCGCCGTGAAACTTCATTACATTACACAGATGATTGTGCACTCTGTGAACCCATTTTTAGTAACTGTGCAGAATTAGCTTTCCTTTATTTGTTTTATTTCTTTCAAGTGTTAATAAACGAACCCCTCTGCTATTTTATTATTGTTACTATTTCTGAAAATTAAAGAAAAAAATTCTCTTTCATTGAACCTACACATGGGATCCAAACATTTCACATAACATCTGATTCTTCTGTGGATGCCTCAGTAAGGATTTCTGTAGTTGAAAGAATGTAACTCTCCATATCCAGGTCAGCATCTCTTGTCTTTATATGTGCCATGGAGCTTATTATTTTGTAACTATAATTAAATTTGCTCATTTTCTAAAACCTAGGCTATTGTTATATTAAATATTAGTCAGAAAAAGTATGTTTTTTTCCAGTTTTATATTTTTGTTTTTATATACATTACTTGGCGTATATGTAAAATTTAGAATGTGTATAAATGCTTATACATTTAGAATAAACCAGTATTTATAATGCACCCTGAAATTTCCCAGTGGCGTATATGAAAAAAAAAAGACTCATCATATTTACATTTAATTATAAAGCTAACAAATAGCAATGAAAATTGGTATATTATGAGTGGATGTCACGTTAATTCCATAGTTTTGTCATTTTTACTTTTTTTATTTACAGTCATTGGAAAGCAAAACAAATTCTGTCTAAATCTGTTTTAATAAGATAGTTTTATAGCTTTATGTAATAGCTTACATAAATTCCGTTTATAGTTAATTGACTGAAAATGGAATTCTTTAGTCACACATATGTGATTGTGAAAAAAAAGTCCCTATATCTACATTTTTGCTACCTCGTTTGGATCAAATGTATGTAGATATTTTCCTTTACTTATTTAAAAAAGAGAATTTGTGAAGTCAATGTTATGTATTCAATTAAATGGTGTGCAAAAGGTAGCAGTTTTCACTCAACTCCAAGACTTTATTTTGCTTGGTTAAATGCCTGGCTAACATATGTTTGCTAAAGATAAGGTGCCTGTTTAAAAAATGTTCAAGAAAGTTAGTCAGCGATAGTTCTTTCTGTCTCATTAAAGATATATGCTTTCCACCGTTTTTCTTCTGTTTCTTCAACAAAGTTAGTTTAGATGAACTGTATTCAAATTATCCATCATATTTTAGAATTAGATTTGAATTTAGCATTGAATTTTCACATTGAATTTCAGGGAAAATGCAGGAGCATCATATAGTACTCCTATAAAGAGAAACTAAGATCAGACCAGGAAGAGAAGGGAGATGTAAGCACCCTGAATCTTTTCCGAACTTATGTCTGCTCCTATCTACTTCAGCTCAAGCTTAATTAATTGATAACCAATAAGAAATGAATGGATTAATTTTCAACTCATTAACTTCGAAAACCTTGGAAGAAATATTTTTGTGTTGGCACAAAAACAATCAAATTTCTACAGATGAGGACTAAATATGATATCATAAATCGAGTTCCATAATTTTGCTTCTGTCCCATAATTGAGACTTTCCAAGTTTCAAAGTTTATTCATTCCTGTTTACAACTCATTTTTTTCTGGTCATGTCCATCAATCACTGCCTTTCATATAAATAAGAATAAATGCAAAAGGAATTTGACAATCTATATAAAAATAAGCTATGAAAATGTGAATGTGGGGAAGAGAGAATTGTGGGATATTAATGCGTAAAATTTATTTCATGATGTTAATCCCAGTCAAAAACTCCAGGCACTACCACAGTTTACACAATAAATTTTAAAATTGCTAGATCAACCTACTGAAAACTCTGCATATAGTGTGTTCCAAATTTATCTTTCAAACTTATTTCCCATTTGCTCCATTGATTCATTTACTCCATTGAAGTTATGTTGATTTTATCACATTTTCTCAAATGTGTTTATTCTTATTTCTATCTTTATTTTGTTGAATTCACTACTGTCCTCTTAGAAGTTATTCATTCATTCACTCATTCATCCATTTATCATGTTTTTATAAATAAAAATACATTCTAGATACAGAGAATATAAAAATGAAGAAAAACAATTTATCACATGGAAGAGCTTATAGTCTAGTGGAAGAGATATAATTATAGTATTTAGAGTACATCTCAGTAAGTAGTAAAGTGTGCTTCCTCCAAGAATGCAAAACTTATCTAACCTTTAAGTACTGAACCATCACCTCTTATATCTTCCATATTTACTTTAGCTTATAATCCCTTCTCGCTTCTGTGAACTGCAACAAATTTTTGCCCATGTTACTTATTTTATTTTAAAAATCATTAAATGTTGAATTTATCTCAATCTAATGTGCACTTGTATTCATAATTACCATTATTGGTGATTAAAGCAATTTTTAAAAAATTGCCTACAATATTGAGCATAGTGCTTATACATTTAAGTTGGTGCACAATAACTATTTTTGCATGGGTAAATGAAAGAAGGAAAGAAAAGAACATGGCCACAACAATACATATATGGAATAAAATACATATACAGAGGTAGTATTTCAATACTACTGAATGTATCTAATGTTATAATAGATTATTGCTTTTATGACAGTATTATTTCACTAGCTAATCATCAAATCTTAGTAGTAGTACAAGATAATCTGAAGAAAGTGTTCAACTGGTTTAGAAGTGAACAACCTGTTAACATCGTATCAGAAACTCTACCTATATTTTTGTAAGCCAGTGAGGGAGAGTTGGAGGAATTTTCAGGAGGCAAGGCACGAGGGTCAAAACTGAACCTGTTTTCATATGGTGATGGTCAACACATAATTCTTCCTTTTCTACAAAAATAAAAGTGATTATTCCATGTTAAAAATCAGCATGAGCCTATCCATGGAAATTATTTTCTTCCTACTTATGAGAGGATGAGAAAGGTACTTGTGAGCCAGTTTTGGTCAATAGACTTGTTTGGAATCCTACAAGAGAGTCTATGTTAGGGCAAAAGACACTGAATATAAGAGCAAACAGTTACAAAGAGTAAGGATTCCATATGATATGATAGGTCCCTGAGCTCATGAAACCTCTGGATTTAGTGTTACGTGAGATGACAAGGATGATAAATGCTCTTAGTGTTCACTCCAGTTTGAATCAGAATGTTCCATTGCTTGTATCCAAAGAATTCCTAACTAATATGAGGACCACTAAAAGTAATCAGTAATATCAAAATAATTGAAAGACACTAACTAAATATGAAGTTACCTGAATTTATTAAAAAACAAAAGTAAATAAAGCTACTTGGGAGATTTTCAACTCTAAAAATGTGCTTTTAATGAGTTAAAAAAAAAACCTCCTCCCTGGTAATAATATAGTTATTACAATATTATTGACTATAAGCTCTTAAAATTTTGGAAATATGTTTACATAAATGTAATTAACAAATTTATACATAATATCATAGTTCCAGTTATGTTTATAATATGAAGAGTATTAATTTGCAAGTATAAGGTTCTTGGCTTTGATTATGGATGTTAGATAAGAGAATGTGAGAGGTGCTATAGAAATAAATGACATAAAATTTCAATATCTTTTAATGTATTCACAACCAATATGTTTTTGAAGACTCAAATAAAACAAGCAAATATGATTTGAGTAGAATTCTTAAATACATTTTCTAAAGTTTAACATTGATAGAACATACTGGTTCATAAAGTGAAGTGGCTCATTTACGTTATTTTAATTTTAATTTTTCTATTCCTAGTGCCATGTAATTTTCTTCAAAGTGAATTATGGATATTGATAGGTATATTTTTATACACTTTATAGTACCCATTTGCCACAAATAATGCAACATGCTTTAGTGAGATTGAGCAATATTAAACTTAGTTTAATAAGGCAAAATTCTATGTATCAAAATTAAATTTACACACATCAACATATTCTCTAGTTTTTTATTTTCATCTGTGTGTGTATGTGTTAGAGAGCGAGAGAGACAGAGAGAGAAAGAGAGAGAGATTGATTTAGTCTGTTTTTCCTACCATTTGTGAAATCAAAAAGGTTTTCTACAACTGGACATTTGTTTCTTCTGTTCAGTGCTGCCTTACGATACCATATTATTGGTATAAAATATGTGTTCAGTAGATTAGACAATATATTTCAGACATCAGACTTAAACTAAGCGCCGTTTTTATTGTGGCTTTAAAAGCCAGACTTCTATAACCCTGCATTGAAAACAAAATATTTATTCTTAATTAATATACCTGGGCCAAATTATTTTGTAGCACCAGAAAAATATATTTGATTTTTATAAACAAAGGTTTGATAAACACTAATAAGTCTTTTTTACTTAAGAAAACCCTCCACAAATAACAAATATAATAATTTTAATTGCTGCTTTTTTACTAAGATAAATTAATTTTTCTCTCATAAAAGGGAATTAAAATTTTTATCAATTAGCACACTCAAACCAATACATTAGAGCAGTCTGTTTTTTGATTCAGTGGTTATCTGTTCACTTTGGCTCAGTATCAACAACTTTTTCTCCTTCGAATTGTTTTCCTATTTATGTGGTTGGGTCGAAATTATTGGGCTTTTTTTTTTTTTTAAGTTTCAAAATCTTCCTAAAATGTATTGGAACTGGTAATTAGTAATTTATTTCTTTATATTTTGAGAAGTAGAGTAGTGATTTGGAAAATAAACAGTTTATTTCCACAATGATGTGGAAAATAGAAACATTTAAATTTATTAATCTTACATATATTATAACAGTTTCTAAATGTAATAAGCACAGACCATAACTTCTCTAAACTATGAACTAAGTCTTATTCCTTTTTATAGCTAGCTCTTAGAATAAACCCAAAACAATGCACAGTTTATAAAAAAGAAAAGAAGGGAAGAAAGCAGGACAGGATGGGAAAAAATAGCTATTCAGGCAATCCGGAAATTTCACAGTAACAACTGCAGCTGTTATAAAGTTTAGATGACTATAAGTTATTTTTAAGCAAAATATAATGTCTGTATTACATATGGCAATACTTTCCTATTTCTATAATTAAGTTCTCTTTCTGGAGAACAGTATTAAATATATATTTATTATAGACTAAAGTTCTAAATAATAAGGTGTAAGTTGCCAATTAAGCTTACCTTAATTCCTCAGTTTCTAAACTCATGCTTATGCCTCCTCCTCTATAAATCCATTATTCAGTAATTTTCATCGATGCACTAGACCTCCAGGCAAGCACCTCAGAATGTTCTACCACAAAGAATTATTAAAACAAAATCTTCAAAGCTAAATCTTCAGTAGTAGTTCAAAAGTAGATAAGGGCTGTATAAATCTGATTTCCCAAGACAAGGAGTTCTATAAATTAAGGGCAAATAGGCAAGTGATTAGGCAACATGTGATTTAAGGTCAGAGTCTTTCAATGGTCACCAATAAATTCCTTTTAAAGACATTGTATTATGTTCACTAAATAAAAATGTGCCAGTTCTTCAATGATTAATAACAAACTTTTGCTCTGAATCGATCAGCTAATAAAAAATGAATAAATAACATCAGCAAAGATCATCTAGTCTACCTGTTGCTTTAGATTAATTTATTATATTGCAACTCCAGTTTCCTCAGCCCTCAAAGATATGATGACTGACATGGCCCAAGAAAATGAAGACATTGAAATATATACATAATATGTTGCATGATGATAATGTTGGTTCTATGCAAAGGCAAATGTTCAATTACTGTGCCTGCAACAACTATAACATAATGGAAATGGAAATAATTTATAATACTGTGCTTTGTGTCAAGTATATTTCAGCACTTTTGAGATATGGCAGAGGGTCTTGCTTCCCTAATAATAATGTACATTTCATCTAAGTCATAATTTTAATTTATTCACTTGTTACGATAGTTTTTTTCTTCCTCTAAACTTAATCATAGTTGGTATTTAAATGACATATTAAATAAATATTGTTTCCATTTTGTCCATCTTCAAGTCAAAAGTCTTTGCTTTAAGAAAATTTTAGCCTAGCTCTGCAGTTTTTGGAAGTTGTTCATGGACTTGATGAACAGTACTCAGTGGTAAATAACGAATTGGTGCTATACTTTATGGTTTGGGCACATTCAAATAGTTTCATTGATTCAGTGCTGTTTACCTCTCTTTCAAACATGACACCCATGGCCGTGGTAGAATTCTCATTGATAATTTATATCGCCTGCTATATTATAAGTTAGTAAATTATTCTGTTTCCAGGGCATGAGGATGTTTTCTTACATGGAAAAAAGCATCATATAAATTAGGCAGTAGACAAATAAGTAGTTAGTCATTAGCATAATAAATAATAGTAATGCTCACAGTCGTTCATTTGGCACAGCTTAATAAAATAGATGGGAATGTGAGTCTCTGAATCTGTTATTTACTTAAATAAAAAGACTGAGTTTTTTAAGCCCAACCTTTGGTCCTTGTGACTAGCTCTCTCTAGCAATTAGTCCCTCACATAAATTTGCATACTGTAAACCACAATTCTATTATAGCACTTAGAATTTTGTTCTTAACATTTAGTCTTCTCTCCCCTACTGTCGAAGCATTATGCGAAAACAAACGACATCATAGTCTAATCAAGTGCCATAATCATAAAATTACAAGACATAACGGTTTAATGAAGGAACACTTTGCACTGTATCATGCGTACATGAACAATTGATGAACACTTCTTCATGAAGAATTTAATTTCATAACTCGAATTGCTACTTTAATGAAATGGAAGTTACCTTTATTGGATCTTCCTCATTTAAAGTTAGTGAAACTCTGTCCTTGAGGCTGTGTCTTAAGCACATTTTTACTGCAAAATGGGGCAAGCTAAGATTCAGTGACCACCGATTAGCAGTGACATCCTGAGAGTTGTCTTCTGTACTGAGAGGTCATCTAATATCATTTGAAATTATATATCCTTGTCTTTTATTCAGATTCTGATCTCTACCTTTCCGACTATAACCCGGTCATCAAAATATGCTATTTTCAATGACTACAATAGCTAATATTCTGTTATGTCAGTTTCATGGATTAGCTACATACGCATTTACAAAAGTTCTGTGAAGCAGGTAGTATTATTCACCCTTGTATGTCTTCCCCCACTGTCACCCAGCCACCCGTGGGAGAGCTGGTCAATAAACTCGTGATCTGAATACAGACATCTCACTCGTAACCATGAAACTCTATTTCCCGCTTTTCGACATCTTTGTTGTCTGCGTGCCTTCTGAATCTGGGCTGGGTCCTGAAGAAAACTGAGCCCATCTGCAGGGCAGACCCTGCCCTTATCATTTTAGAGCAAACTGTCCGAAAGCATTTTCCTCACTCACTGGAGCGTCTTTGCCCTGCGCAGGGGAAGTCTCAGCAGTGTCATTTGCCTCGGGTGAAGGACCTTTGGATCCTCCAGCCAGCAGCCAGCAGCACTGAGATGAACAACCTTTAATCATTTCTTTGCCCTTTCTCAAGCTTCCAGCTTAATGATTCAAAATGAAGCTTTTTATCTTTTCCTGTTGACTAAATGAATCAACAAAACTTTACCCCCATCATTGTTTAATTTCTTGGGTATAAATTTTATTTTATGGGCTTATCAGACTTCCAATTAGTTTGTCTCATGATACTGACCATCCAGTTGACACTTTTTTGTTTTAATTTTCTCCTTTTAGAACTTCATGCTATTAAATACTTGCTGAATTTCAGAATATGTTTTTATTTTAGTCAAAACAGTGGGAAATGAGTTAATAAAGCTTCTACTTTCATTTTAAAGACCCCTGAGAGATACTTAGCCAGTTGCCTGCTGTGTAAATGTTATTGAGAATGAAAAACATAAAGTAATTTACAGCTGCAATTGTGTCCACATCTATTCCAAACTTTATACACAATTACAAAAATAATGCTTAGCACGTTAATGGTTATTTCTATAAAAAGGCTTCAGTGTGATTTATATAATACATTAGACACTAAAAATTTTCTTAAAACATTGTTTAAAAATTAAGAGGTGAAGGCAGTATGGGTAAATTATAACTGGAAAAAATAGCATTTTTCTCAAAATAAAATATTGGCTTTCAAGTATCTGTCTTTTTAATTTCTTATTTCCATAAAAAATATGTATTTCTGAAAACTTCTAACATATTTGACAAAGCAACTGATTTTTTTTTAAACAAATCAGTTTTTGGTGGCACCACTAATTTCCTCTTATCTATAAACAAACCTTTGTCCATCAAGGTGGACAAAGGTATCTCTATATACATATATAATGTTACATATAATATATTTTTATATATATTTTTTTTCACCATATTGCCAGAGATCATATTATCCTTCAGTTCCTCCTATGAAGTAAACCTTCATTATACTCATTAAGTAAACAGTGTTTGAAAAATCTGTACTTTTCGTTTGTGTGTAATTTATGGCATCTATTTTAATTAATGTAAAGGGTGAATGATAATTGTCATCAGTCAATGTTAGGACTTTAACGTAATACTCATAAGAGTGACTATAAAAAACCTTTTCCTCCCAATGAAAGGATAAGCTAACTTTATTCATTTAAATGAAATTTTCTCTTCAAACCGTTTTTAATAACTATATAGTTATTCTAATATTGTTGCAATTTCTCAGAAAACAGTGCCAGGCTCTTTTGGAATTACCTCGAGCATTCATTTATGAAAGCCCATTCATGTACTCCCAACACATGGCTGTACAAAATGGTCTTGTTTGTTAAAGCTTATTTATTCTTTGATTGATAGTATTGAGCTCCGAAGTCAAAACTGGCCTGCAGAAGTATTGTGTTTGGGCACCACACTATATTCTAAAGAGATTTTAAGGCCACTAGGCACATCTGGCTCGTAAGTAATTGTCTTATATCTGACTCAGTCGCCTTGTCTGCTCAGACCAAAATACTTGCAGCTCTTTCTCTTCAACTTCGGTCCATCACCAGATCCTATTGCCTGTACCTTAAAAACATGGGCAAAACCTGCTGCCCCCACTTCTGAGCCACCATACTCTCTCACTGATCCCTGCTCGAATCCTCTAAATGGTCTCCCTACTTTACCTTTGCACTCCTGCAGTCTGCCCTCAACACAGTGGCCAGAACCATACTTCTAAAATGCAAGCCAGACCACATCATCCCCCGCTCACTGTCTTTCACTAGTTACCATTGTACTGCTGATGAAATAATGGTCCTTGAAACAGCCTTAAGGCCCTGTACGGTAGTTCTTCAGAACCTCTCCGACTCACCTCCTCATACATTCTCCTCATCATTGTCTCTGCTTCGGCTGCACTCTCCTGACAGTATCCTAGGAAGTGCTGTCCCAGCATCTCTGTACTTGCTGTTCCTCCGCCTCGAATGCTGCTCCGCTTGTTCATATGGCTGCCTGCCTCCTCTTTTTGAAGTCTTTGTCCAAATGTCACCTTCTTAATGAGGCCCTCCCTGACTCTTATTTTCAGATTTTACTTTAGTAGAAACAACTTCTCCCACCTACTCCTCTGCTCCCTAACCCCCTTTCCTGCCTATTTAATTACTTTTTATCCAAAACTCTTATCTCTCCTAAAATAATATGTTCTTTATTTGTTTATTGTCTATCTCCTACACTTGAATAAAACTCTTAAAGTTCAGAAGTTCAGATCTATATTGTTTACTTCCATATCCTTGGACCCTAAATGAGTGTTTGATACATGAGAACAACTATACATTGAATATACATGATTATTTCTAAAACTTATAACAACCCTAGAATATTAAGATGTACCACTACTAATATTCAAACTATCTCATTTATATATGGCTTAGAGCCTTTGACCCAGTTTATTTATGTATGTTCATATATTCAGTTAGCATCTTCATAAACTAGTATGTATAACTCCTTAATTTGATCCCATGTCCTCATTCTTGTGGTTCAGCAATGATATTTAGTCCATATGTTGACTCTAAATTAGTAATTGAATTATTGTATTTTTATGTCCCAATGTCATTATAGTTTTATTTAATGGCCAATGTCTCCTACCGTTGAACGTTGTGGCCTTAATTTATGATATTTCCCTTTTCGAATTTCTGATTTATGTATTTGGAATGTAACTTTTCATTCCATTTCCAACAGTATGTTGGCCATGACAGTAACCATCTTTAAAGATGTGTGATATTTCAGTATTTTTCAAGCATCTGTAATTGAGACCATTAGGCCATTTTCTTCCTTCGCTGCTAATTCTATTTCTTAAAACCTCTCTGCATAAGGTAGTCATGGA
>NW_006442110.1:3468280-3476517 GCF_000325575.1 Pteropus alecto | reverse complement strand
GTAGTTATTTTATTATGAGAAGAAAGAATGTAGCTGTCACATTGTAATTCTGTCTATAAGAATATAATGTGCTTGTAAATATTTATCAATAACTGAAAGCTCCAATGACTTCTCAGCTGTCCCCCAAAACTGAAAGCAGAGATGAGATTAGGGCTGAGTCAACAAAATTTTATGAGAAGAAAGGATAGGTGAGAGCAGACGGGGTCAGAGAAGATAAGTAGTTTCTTGGACATTACTAGGGGGTTGAATTCATATTGAGAAGGCTTTCAACTGAGGCTCAGAGGGCTCAAAACAAGGATCAAAGGTTATATTATGCCGAACAATGAAGGGCAAGAAGGCTCACAAAGATAAAGGCTGAATTGTGAAAGTAAAGGTCAAAGTGCTGATACTTATAGTTAAAAAAAATAAATAAGCAGAACTAAAATTTAGGAACCAAAGAAAGATCAAGGAAAGACCTGGATTCTAAGGACTAGAGCTACACAGTGAGAATCAATTTGGAAAGTATTTATGAAAAAATTTTACTTATGATGCAGGATCTTTTTGAGCTCCTGATTTTTTTATCTGTTAAGAAAAGTACCTTAATCAAACAGAGCCCACAATTTTCTAGGAATCATGAATCTTAAAGGTTCTTGTTACATGAACACTGATGTGAACGCTAATGATTTAATGCGAAGTTGGTCTGTCCTGTTTTTTGCTTGCTTTGCGTTTTCATCAATGTGTTCCACTATTAGATCTGCCCATTTTATTGTGGTTCACCCAGGGATTTCTAGGAATGCAATCTATGCCCTGTATAATTTAACTCAAATCACATTGCTTTAGATAATAAGTATGCTTTATCTTCTCATTAGTAATAAATTATCCTCAATTCCATCATTAGTGCATAGTTACCTGTTCTGGTTATGTATCACCAGTAGTAAACAACCACAAGACTTATTAGGCAAAACAGTCACCTAATTTGTTATGATCACAGATTCTCTGAGTCAAGAACTCAGATAGGCAACAGCAGGGATGTGTCTGCTCCATGATGTCTGAGACTCAGCTGGCATGAGTGGTTGAGAAATAACTGGAATCATCTGCCAGCTTCTAAGCTCCTGTGCTGGGACCTGGGCTGGGATAGAAGAAAGGTGCATTCAGCTGGTGCTGTGGGCCAGAGCCCCTGCATGTGACATCTCCAGCAGGCAGTCTTGGGGTGGGCAGACATTTTACATAACAGCGCCAGGCTTCATGAGTGAGGATTTCTTCATGAGTGAGTGTCACTTCTGCCATGCTCTGTTGCTCACGATAATCATAACCCTCTCAGATTTCAAGGCAGGGACATGGACCACAGCCCTCCATGGGAGAGGTATTGAAGTATTTGCAGCTATAATTTAAAACTGTCACATTGCCTAAGTAAACATTAGATATTCTTTACTCCTGGCATTATCAAAAACTGTTATAATAGTATACTCATTTTTAAAGAGAATGTGACCATTATTTTCCACTGCATATAAAGAAAGTTACATCGTTTAATGATTAGTTGCATTTTTCTATGGTTGCACTTTTGTTCTGTTTGCAATTCCAATTCCTGACCTCTTATTGACTTCTATCATTTGGCCTCCACTGACCTTAATAGATTATTTGATAAAGCATATATTGTATATCAACTCAGTCTTAGAGTCATTTCCAATCCAATTGCCTGTCCATTGTTTTCTATTTTCTGTTAATACCTGCATTTTTTGTATAGAGCCCATAGAGTTTCTGAAATATACAAAAAAGTAAATGTGCAGTAATTCTTCATCTATTTAGGCTCAATTTTCCGATGTCAAGTTTCTAAAAACTGCCTCTAGCATGTGAGGTTTCAGAGTTGGTTTCACCTTGGATGTACCTTTTCTGACATTGAAAATACATGAAACTTTAAGCATTTCTGTTACACAGACCTTGCTCGTTCCTGCCACCAGCTGACACATGCTAGTTTGGTCCTTACTTTGTTCAACTTATTTAATAATTTGTCGAATTTCACTGAAAACGAGACACACTCGTGGGGAACAAATGCACAACAAATAGGATTTTGATACTTTTGCTTTCCCTTTTGGTTAACAGATTACATATATATTCTCTATTGTCAAGTAATCATATGGAAAGCATACATTGTCTTTTATTTGGTTACATAGCTATTCTTATGCTGTTGAGAAGAAGGTGGATTAAGACTTCAAACACTTGAATAATATTGGAAATGAATGTCATTATGTAAGATCTCCAAATTTTGCTAGTTTATTTCCATGTACATATCAAAAAATTATTGTAATATATATACATATATAATTTATATGTATAAATTAAATTTACTTATAAAAATAAAAATACATGTATTTACTCCTATATAATTACATACATATATAATTATATGTAAACTGTCAAAGTGCTATGACATTTCATATATTTGCTGTGATTGGTCATTGTTACGTGCCAGTGGAAGACAAGACTTCATGAGAATATTTCACTTCTTCAAGTTCTATTAGTAAAATATGTTGTTCTCCATATTAAAAATCACTTAAAATTTTAAAATGGTTTACTCTAATTTTTTCCTAGGTATTTTATTCTTTTTGTTGCAATTGCAAAGGAATTATTTTTTCTGCTTATTTTTCAGCACCATATCATAGGAAAAAATAAGAGTATATAAATAAGTGCATATTTATTTATCTATTTATTTATTTTTTAGTTTTTATTTATTTTTTGGTGACATTAGTTAGTGAAATCCAGTAAGTTTCAGGTGTACAATTTAACAGTAAGGCATTGTGTGTTCCCCTCCCACAGTTAGATTTCTTTCTGTCACCACATATTTGACCCCATTTACCTCATCTACCTTACCCCTCCCACCACCCTCTGGTAACCACTAGTCTATGGTCCATCTCCATGAGTCTCTGTTTGTTCTGTTCATTTGTTGCTTTTAGGTTTATATCCCACATATAAGTGATATGTGGTTTTCAACTTTTTCCGTCTGGCTTATTTCACTTACCATGATTTCTTGAGGTTCATCTATGTTGTCGCAAATGGCAGTATTTCATCTCTTCTTATGGCTGAGTGATATTCCATTGTATGTATGTACCACAGCTTCTTTATCCAATCATCTATCATTGTTTAATTTTTTGAGGAACCTCCATACTGTTTTCCATAGTGGTTTCACTAATTTACATTTCCACCAACAGTACACTGGGGTTCCTTTTTCTTCGCATCCTTGCCAACACTTGTTGTTATTTGTCTTGTCTTTTTGATAATAGCCATTCTTACAGGTGTGAGATGATATCTCCTTTTTGATAATAGCCATTCTTACAGGTGTGAGATGATATCTCCTTGTGGTTTTGATTTGCATTTCCCTAACAGCTAGTGACGATGAGCATCTTTTAATATGTTCGTTGGCCAATGTCTTCTTGAGAGGAGTGTCTCTTCAGGTCCTCTGCCATTTTTTGATTAGACTGTTTGTTGTTGTTTTTGAGTCATATGCATTCCTTGTATATTTTGGATATTAGGCCCTTATAGGAGACATTGCTTGCAAATATGTTTTCCCATTCTGATGGTTGTCTCTTTACCTTGTTGACGATTTCTTTTGCTGTGCAGAAGCTTTCTAGTTTGATGTAGTCCCATTCATTTATGTTCGTTTTTACTTCCCTTGCCTTTGAGACCAAATTCATAAAATCCTCTTTAAGTCCAAGGTCCTTGAGTTTAGTTACTATATTTTGTTCTATGCATTTTATTGTTTCAGGTCTTATATTTAGGTCCTTAATCTATTTTGAGTTAATTTTGGTGAGTGATGATAGACAATAGTCTAGTTTCATTCTTTTGCCGGCGGCTTTCCAGTTTTCCCAGCAACATTTATTGAAGAGGCTTTCTGTTCTCCACTGTATGTTTTTGGCTTTTTTGTCAAAAAGTATTTGCGCATATAAACATGGGTTTGTTTCTGGACTCTCTCTTCTGTTTCACTAGTGCATGTGCCTGTTTTTCTGCCAATACCATGCCATTTGATTATTGTTGCTTCATAATATAATTTTAAGTCGGGCAGAGTGATGCCTCCAGCCTCATTCTTTATTCTCAGGATGGCTTTGGCAATTTGAGGTCTTTTGTGCTTCCATACAAATCTGATGATTTTTTGTTCTATTTCTTTAAAAAATGCCGATGAGATTTTGATGGAGATTGCCTTAAATCTCTATAATGCTTTAGGTAATATGGTCTTTTTAGTTATGTTGATTCTTCCAATCCAAGAACACGGAATATCTTTTTATTTCTTTTAATAGTGTCTTATAGTTTTCATTATATAGGTCCTGCACATGTTTCGTTAGATTTTTTCCCTAGGTATTTTATTCTTTTCATTGCAATTGCAAAAGGAATTATTTTTTCTGCTTCTTTTTCTCACATTTCATTATCAGAGTATAGGAACGCTATGGATTTTTGAACATTGATTTTGTATCCAGAAACTTTACTAGCAGTGTTCTTGTGGAGTCTTTAGGGTTAAGAAAGCATATTTAAAAAAACAAAATAAAGAGACACCCTTGGAACCATGACTAAGTTAGAAGTGTCCTGCTTGCCCCTCCCCTATTGCATTTTGCCTCTAGACACATCGCTGTTCTGAATTTGTGATAAGTCTGCCCTTTTTGAACTGTAAGACTTACATCTTTCTAACTGAAATATTACTTAGTGTTTCCTGTTTCTGAAATTCATATGAATGGACACATATAAAGTCTGTCTTCTATTGTTTCTAGATCCTGTCACACAAAGTCATAGTACATTAGGGTTCACTCATGGTGTTATATATTCTGTGGGTTTGGACAAATGCATGATGACATGTATTTATTCTTATGGTATCATACAGAGTGTTTACACTGCCCTGAAATTCTTTGTTCTCTGCCTGTCCATTTCATCCTTCCTCCCCAACCCCTGGCAACCACTGATCTTTTTACTATCTCTATAGTTTTGACTTTTCTAGAATCATACAGTATGTTGCCTTTTCAGATTTGGCTTATTTCATTTAGTAATATGCATTTAGGTTCTTCCATGTCTTTTTATGGTTGGTTAACTCACTTCTTTTTAGCACTAAATAATACTTTGTTGTCTATTTAGCCATTCACCTGCCAAAGTGCATCTCGGTTGTTTCCAAGTTTTGGCAATCATGATTAAGCTATTATAAACATCAAAGTGCAGGTTTTTTATGTGGTCATAATTTTTCAACTCTTTTGGGTAGATACCAAGGAGCACAATTTCTGTATCATATGGTAAGAGTATGCTTAGATTTGTAAGAAGCCATCAAATATCTTCCAAAATGTTTGTACCAATTTCGTTCCCACCAGCCATGAATGTAAGTTCCTGTTGCTCTATATTCTGTATATTCTATATTCAGCATTTGGGTTTTATAATATTATTTTTACTTTTTAATAGTTTAATATTTGTGTATATTTATCAACATATTTACCAGTATCTTTGCTCATTATTCCTTCTAGAATCTCAAAAATAAACAAAATCTTTTAGAATTTCCTCTTAGTGTTTCTTGATTTTTGTTTGTCTGCAAATATATTATAATCTGTAGCTGATGCTCCCAGTACTTGAATTATTTACCACTACTTATGCTGGCTTATTCTCTTTCCTTGAATATTTGACTATCTTTGACTCTGTACTTCTCATTATCCTTAAATAAATTCTTCTGTGAATTTTTTGAGATCTCTGGTGAAGGTCCTGTCCTTCATCAAGAATTCTCCCAGTCACCTGGAGTCACAATCATTATTTTAGAGGATGTCTTTCACCAAGTTTATGGATCGAAGTTCCTGGACCTAAAACTCCATGAAGGCTAGCACATGACCCAAACTTCTTAAGAATGAGTATTTACCATTTTCTTTTTTCTCTCCTTTGCTCAGAACCATTCTTCTCTAAAGTCTCCTGAGGGTAAAGAATGAGAGATTAAATTTTAGTTCACCTTTACCCTGGGTATACATTTTGGAGGATCCTAGCTTAATATGGAGTGGGTCTCCAATTTGATCCCCCACATTAGTTAAAGATCCTTGACTTCTGACCCACGTCTGCAAAGACTGCCAAAATGAAGTCTAGATTTCCTGGAATTAGCCAGTGTCCACACTTCAGAAGCAGTTTTGAAGCTCAGTACATTGTTTGCCATTTGGGTTTTGGCTGCTGCTTTTATATATATACAGACATACATATACACACACACATACATACATATACATATATATACACACTATATATACATAGATGTTTTTTAAAGTAATAATTTTTTATTAATCAGCTGCATAGTTAGTCTGAATAACCTACTTGATATTAATAAAAATGAACATTCTATAGTATTTTTCTTTAACTCTTAACTGTGTCTTTCTTTGGTTTGGATTATTGTACAATTAATTTTTTGCTTGCTTATACCCTTTTGTCACAATTTTTAGTGTCAGAGTGTTAAGTATACAGAAAAATGAGTAAAGAGCGTTTTTTTTTTCCTTGCTCACTGTTGCTGTAATACTGGACTAAATTTAAAAGATTGGTAAAATTCACCTATATTATCTATCATATAGAGTTTTTGTGTGTGTGAGTGAGAAGGCTCTTTTAATCACTGATTCAGTTATTTCCGTGGTTATAGTGGTATTCAAGCATTCTGTAGAGTTGGTATCACAATTTATAGTTTGGTCCATTTCATTTTTTCAAGTCATTAATTGTATTCTCATTATTTTTTTAATGTTGTGTGAGTCTAAAATTTTTCCCCCACTTGAGCCTTCTCTACTTTTTTCTTCATCATTCTGAACAGAGACTTGTCCACGTTATTTATCTTTTTGAAGAACAAGTTCTTAGGCTCCTAATTCTTCTCATCTTTGCATTCTATAGCATTAGAATCTATTCTTTTTTCTACCTTTTTTGTATTTATTCTTAATACTTTTTAAGATGAATGCTCAGCTGACATTATTTTTTATTTTCAATGTAAGTATTTAAAGCTATAGATTCCATTTAAAGGAAGTTTTATTGTATAATATTTTCATTATTGTTAGTAATGTTCAGTGCCTTTTAAAATCTGTTACAATTATTAGTCCATATACTACTTAAAAGTAATTTTTAAAATGTTATGTGCACATAGGTGATGACTTATTGATTCCTATGTGATTGTATCATAGCCAGAGATATTAATTCTTGGATATATGTTGAGATATGTGTAGTGTGGCTTATTGTATTGTCAATTTTTGTAAATATTTCATGTTTTCTCGAGAAGACTGTATATTCTCTAATTATTGAACACAGAATTATTTATATACCTTTAGATCTTAGAACTTTGAGTGTCAAGTTTTTTTATTATAGGAATAAACAAGATAATTTCTTAAAATGTATGACTGATGTTGATTAGATGTATGGCAAACCTTCTCCAGATCATTGGTTCAGTTAGTCTTTCATAAAGACCAACTTTCTCCTTTCAGTTTATTTTAAAAATAAAATACTTTTTATTTCACTGAGGAGAGGTGGATTTTTATGGAAATGTGGCCACATATTATTGCAGGGAATTCCCACTTCTAAACTGCACAACGACATTGGCAGAAAAACAAGAACTAGTTGAATGAAAATGAGTGTTTGGCTGCCATTGTTTCATTTGCCTGTGGCCTCTCTATAGTGTCACAGCAGGGTAAAGGTACGGGAAAGGTTGTGTAACCAGATGGCCATGAGATCTGGAATGCCTAGAAATAGAAGTTCTAATTGATTCTGTAAAAAGAATTTTTAAAATTGCTGTAAGGCTAGTCCCAGCTTGATCTAGTACAAAATTAAGGGACATAAAGATATTAAATAAGCTGAACTCAGAAATATCAAGA
Organism: Pteropus alecto; assembly: GCF_000325575.1. Classification (NCBI taxonomy): domain Eukaryota; kingdom Metazoa; phylum Chordata; class Mammalia; order Chiroptera; family Pteropodidae; genus Pteropus; species Pteropus alecto. Next base: position 3,468,700 of record NW_006442110.1, on the reverse strand, counting down.
TTTCCCTGTGCTGTCATATAACTCATCCACACAGGAGAAAGGCAAAATGCACTCAGTGAATGGAGGAATTTATGCTCTCGTTTCAGCTCTTTACAGAATGGATGAACCTAAATTATTCCATTTCAGAGTGATTGTGCCAGTTATCACACTTTTGGCTTCAGGTAACAGAATACTTGACAAGCACTAGCTTAACCAATAATGAATTTAAAATGGTCATTATTTCATCCAATGAGAAACCTGTAGGGAAGGAGTTCCAGATTGGCTAATTCTATGGTCAGCTGGTGCTAGGAACTTTATTTTTCACTCTGTCACCCTTAGTGGGCTGGCCTTTGTAGTCGCCCTTTCCTGATATGGTTGTTCTAACACAGCTGTGTACAAAGGCAAGTAGGAGTCTCCCCCCTCCCCCTCTCCCCCCTCCTC
>NW_006442110.1:3453741-3467920 GCF_000325575.1 Pteropus alecto | reverse complement strand
ACCCATACACACACACCATTAGTGAGAAATATGCTGCCAGAATCTCTAACAGATTTTACTTCAGATTTTATTTGTCATAATTATATCATGTGTACCACACCCTAGCCACACAGCTGCCTGGCCAAGTATCTGACATGTGCAGCCTCCGTTCTGGAAAACTGGCCTACTCTCTTGATATGGAAGAAGATTGAGAACATTTCTTGAGTAAACAAAAATCAGAAAGATATTCCAGGGAATATCAAGGTTGGTTTTTTTCTGTCTTTAATGCAAATAGTGGTTAATCTGGAAACTTCCTTTAGCTCTTAGTTACCTTTGTATTTATTTTGAACGTAGGAGTGTCTCATATTTTGAGACACTTCAGTAAGTGAAGCCACATTCTGCAGACCTTATGAAAGAGATGAATAAACACTTGTACCTTTCATGTCCAGCCTGCTCCTCTACCCCACTGCCCAGACAGAGCTGGAAGGAGCATCAGTTTGAGATCACGAGATGCTCTAGCTCTGTGAACGTCAGACAAGTCACTTGACCTCTTTAGTACTAGGGTCTTCTTTAAAATAAGAACACATATGAGTCCACCAAATGGTTTTTCTGAACTGAGTTCTAAAGATCAATTTTTTTTTTGCCAATCATGTCTTCGTAAGGTTTCTTTCAGCTGTAGAAGTGTTATGTTTTCTCATATTGCTGAAAACACCCAACTAAAACAGCTACATCTCTCTCGATTCATGCAATTTAATTAAAAACCATGAATAAACACCTCATGTATCTGATGCCAAAATGAATAGGTCACAGTTCCTTCCCTCAGGAGTCTGACTGTAGAGATGCCGTTATTGAAATGTAAATCAATACGTTAAAATACAAAACTCGTGGAAGGCACAGAAGTGGCACCAAGAAAGGAATGTTTTATTGCAAATGTTTTATTGCAATTAATCACCTGGTTGGGTTAGAAACCTCTGGACTATATATAAGAGAAAAAAATGTGACTAGTACTTTATAATCATGTTTCCAAATCTGGGGGAAAAAAGGACTTGCTGTGATTGATTTCATTTGTTTCTTCTCCCTTGTCTTTTGTGACTCTATTTCCAGATTCCAGTTGGAAATCTTCTAAACATCCCACAGTCCTTTCCAACTGAATATATTCAAAACCAAACTCATTATTCATCAACCCCAAACTTGATCTTTCTCATTACTGGTTGTGACTTTAATAAAGTCTGTGCCTGGGGACATTGCTTAATAAAGGCTGTTGATGACTTTTTGGTTTCAGTCTTATCTAGCTCAATATCAAGGGGGAAATAACTATAGTGTATATGCTACAACTGATTATCAATGAATGAGTAGTTAAAGATATTCAAAGATGTTTTAAACTTTAATATTGTTAACTCACAATCGCAAAGGGGATTTAATTCAATCCAAATACCCTCCTACTGCTTAAATGTGGTCATTAATATGAAGGCTCATATCCAAAATTAAGATTTTAGTAAATCAATTTTTTTAAATCTAAAGGTATATAGAATCACAAGGATCACATTGAATTTGTGTGATCTACCTTCGTGTATCTCTTTTGCAGTGGAATTTAACCACTATGAATTTATGAGGATGATATTCTGAGTAGAGGCCCCATTTAATTTCCCAAGAAACTACAGTTCACTTTTCTAAGTTGGTTATTTATATACTGCTATTGACTTTTCTTCAGTTTTATGTATAATACATGGCCTAGTGAATAATAAAATTATTACATTCATGTTAACGCTTTGCCTTTGACTCTGCAGGAAGGAGACCTTTAATTTTTATATGCTTTGAAATTCATGAAAATTGACATTTTTGCCTGACAACTTATTTTTCCACTTTCATATGCCTTTCCTCTTGACTGAATTTAGTCTTTTATAGTGTCATGGAGGCTGCAGATTACAAAATTCTCCTCTATTCACAGAACAGCGACTGTGGGCTTGAAGAGTCTGCCCGGTAAAATTAGAGAATGGTTATATTCTCACAGACATTTTCAGATATAAATCTAAACAGATATTCTTTATGCAAATCAATAATGTGTCATTAATAAATACTACTTTAACAGACCACTTTTAGTACAAAATATTTGATTATAGCATGGTTAAATTATTTTTATCATATTAATTTCTATTAAACCCAAGTGTCATTCATTTGGTATAAGAAACAAAGGACAAGTTTATTCTCTCCCTAGCAGCCTCTCCAGCCTTGTTCACTCGTGTGTATACTCTGTTTGTATGCGTGTGCATGACAGTGTATATTTTGTTACATATTTTAATACATTGTAGCCATATATATATATTAGGACGTGTATACGTGTTTATTTAAATGTGTATGGGGAAATGGATGATGATGTTCAGAACTGAATAGGGTTATGTAAACATGGGCAGCAGGTTCTGTAGCTGCTACAATGGCTTTGAGAGACTCTCTCAAAGCTCTTCTCCATGACCTGTCCCCACAATACAGCTCATAATAGGCTGAAACATTTGAATTATTTACCTTGACCACCAGGAGAAAGCTGCGCAGGGTGTCAGTCCATGGTACAGTTGCAGTTCACATTTTAATTAATAAACATTCCTCTCTAAACTTGGCTGATGTGCTCTTACCCCTGAAAGTTAAATCCAGTTTTGGGTGCTGACAAAGAGAAAGTTCTAAGCCTATTAGAGTGAAAACAGTTTACCATGGTCTTAGGTAACTGTAACTGTGAGATGGTGAGTGTCAGCTCGAGAAGCCACTTAAGGACAGACACTGGCCGTCCTGGCCATATTTCGATGTCCCTGTTGGGCTTTTCATTTGGAAACATTTTCTCTAACTTCTGTTTGGCTCCTATCAGAATTTCCCTTAATTAAAATGTTGTTCCCGGTTCATTCCTGAACTGCATCCCAGGACCATTTTTCTCCCGCTCTTAACAGAAGTAGAGATCGGTCGGTCCTGTCATTTAGTAACTTCGCAGCCTTAAGTATTCGATCCTCTTGTTTATACCTTAGAACCTTTACTCTGCATCTCTAACTTTGTTTTGAATGATAGAATTAAGAGACTTTGTCCTCCCTGGATTTTAAGGGGACGGAAACTTAGCCAGATGTGTGAAGTTTTTTTCTTTTTACTGGCACTAAGTTGAAGGGCCTGCTGCATGCATCTCCACAATGCCGTGGGATCCGAGCACTTGAGAGAATGAGCTCAGACTCTATTCACCTCCGCATCAGCGATGGCCTAGTCGGTGGGAACCCCATACTCACACTCCTCGCCAAAGCTGCCTCTCTACAGGCCCGGCTTGCCTGAGCCACACCCCTACCTCCTCTGTGGCTCCTGTGTCTTCTTCACGTTCTTTGCTGACCAAGCCCCAGATAGTTCACATTCTTCCTTGTATGTATCAGTATATTCACTCACAGTATTCCAATCTAACTGATCCCAAGGATCACAAGGGAGACCTCACTGAGAAAAGACGAAGGGTTCCCTAACCGTTCTTAACCCTTGATAGTGTTTCTCACCATCAAGGATGCCAGTTTTACAAAGCATTCAAAATGGCCAGTGTTTCCTGTGATTTAAATATTAGCAAAATATATGTTTTACTAGATTTAACTTTTTTTATCAAGAAAAGTCATTGTATTACTAATTTTTAAAAGCTGCTGTTTTATGACAAATTTGGTATACATCCAAAAATAACTACAGATGTAAATATTTTAAAGTATTTTTATATTCTTTATTGTAAATGTAAGAGAAATTTCTTTTGCTGTTTTATTATTTTGATAGGTTAGGTACAAAAGAAAGAGGGTATATCTTATTTTAATATTTAATTATTAGAAAACTGAACTATTATTTGAGAGTAATTATTGCTTTATAAAGGAGACTTCTGGATTTGACAAATATATCACTCTCTTGTGTTGTTTTTAGGAATAGGCAATAAACAGAAAATATTATGTCCGAAGCTTTCCTTGAATTTACTAGTCTGTGTATTAAGTGTAGATCATGGTACTGAGTCGGACTGCAGTGCTTGTTAATCACTCAGCCACAGCAGAAGCCTTTTAGTTTACTGTACCCAAGCCCAGGTTTGATTTTACTTTTTTGCTTGGTAAAGAATTATATTTTCTTTGGCACATTTTTATGTACGGAAGAAGGTATACATTGGAGATAGATAAACATTTTAGAAGATATAAACGGCCAATATTTTACTTATGCTTCCAAAAAGAAGACTGGGGACAGCTACATTCATCAGAAAAAAGCAAACATAGTCTGCAAATCCATTTGTTTTATGTGTCTTTCTAGCAGATGGTAGGAGTTTAGTCTAAATAATGGAAAACCATACTGACAATAAAACTCATTTCACAGAGATGAATCTCAGATATTCCAATAGGCCTGCATTTAGCTCGGAAACTGTAAACCTTTAGACTGTAATTCAGGTTTTATCATTTTTCCCCTTACTCAAACAGGAGCAGATTTTATTCTCATTTCCCCCCACAAAATATATATGTGTGTATGCGTGTGTATGCGTGTGTGTGTGTGTGTGTGTGTGTGTATAACTAGGGAGGCGAAAAACTGCTAATGTTATAGCATTCTTATGAAGAAATTTGGACCTTCAGGTCAATGAAATTGCCAAATGTGTACTTTTCTATCCGTAACATGTTTTTTCCACTATTACGGTTGAAAATAATTTATTTGTCAATCTCTGCGGACACTGACAGTTTCCCTGAAGCGCAATTTATTGTACTTCAAATCTTGCTCACTAATGTATTCTTGTGAAATCAGTGTTCAAATGATAAAGAGTTTTTATTTTTTTTGACACTGCGAAGCAAGGCATGTGAGTCGTTTATCCATGTATGGCTGTGTAATCTACATTACCAAAGCCCATACATAGTCGAAGCAAAGCGCCTCGAACAGGTGTTCATCTCTAGGTGAAGCTTGCTGACCGATGGCTTAATCAGATGATCGGTGACAGTGATGTGGCCCTTACATTTTACCCCAGTGTCTTTTTTTGAGACTGTGTGTCTCCGTCATGGAGCATGTTCTGGAGGCATGAGAAGAGGAGGGTTCCAGCGCCCACTTTGCGATGTCGCCAGCTCTCTCTAGTTTCACCTGCGGTTTCACACACACCTTCTCCCTCTCATGACTGACTTCAGCTGAGATTCCCAGTTTCACCTGTCCCAGGTGTGATCCCTGCAGTATTGTAAGGGAGTGGGAGGGCTGTCACCTGCCTTTGCCCTTTTTCGCGACACATTGTATCTCTGGATTTTGAGCCTTTCTGGAGTTTGGCTGTGCAGCGAGGCTCACTTCTCATAGGTATTTCTCTCCATGGGTGTTTAAGTACTTTTTCTCTTGCACCATCTCTGCTTCTGCTCCACGTCGCCTTCATTATCTTTTAAAAACGGTTGTAATTCCTCACCATCGAGGTCCTCTAATTTCTTTGACATTGCAAAGTTTAATACTCTTTTATTATTGATCTTGTTAATTAGGTGAGTTTGCAAAGGCAGCGGAAGTAGAGCCAGGGTCAGTTTATCAAGTCCCTGTGCCAGGAGTTCTATATATTTGGGATTTATAGATATTTAAGAGAAATTGATGAATGCTTCCATCATCTTAGAAATGTGTGTACACACGATAATCTGCATAATATTGGATTTAAGGATAATATGTGTGCATGCGGACAAATATAATGTGTGATTTTCTTAAACAGGTTTAAGAAGTTTAGTCTTTTTTGAAAATAAAATAAAAGTTGTATCTGTTAAATTTCTCTTTCAAATACATTTACTTCCTAATTGTCAAACATATTGTTTTGGATGCTTGGTCTGTGTCATGTTTGTAGCTTGGTACTGAGTCTGCAGAAGGTGGTTCCAGTGCTCAGGGAGCTTACGGCATCTGGTAGAGAAGTGAGAAAGGATTGTAACTTCAGACGGTGGGGGCTGTAATGTGGCCTGTACCGGCGTCACTGACGCACTCTAGAATTCGGGGGAAGGAGTGATCATCGGGAAGGGTTTCTTGAGGAAATAGTGCTTGAGTGTTTTGAAATTTTATTTTATCTATTTGAATACTATGTTACAAGGTGCAGATACACTTAGAATATTTATAACTCTCTAGTGAATTGTACCTTTGCCGTCACATGCTAACCTGCCTTATCCTCCGTAGTACCTTTTCTTTGTTTTTTGGGGGGGTTTTATCTTAAAATATATTTTGTCATTTCATCCTCCTCAGCAACGGTGAGTGTTACTGTGTGTCAGACTGCATGCTTAATAATTTATGTGTCTTTGGTTCATTCTCCAAATGATACTGTGAGATAGATACTATTTTCTTTATTCTAGAGATGAAGAAGGAAAAACAATTTTTAAGTGATTTAGCAAAACATACAATTGATGAACTAGAATAAGCAGGATTAAACGGAAACACACTTGCTCCAGTGCCTGTACCTCCCTACATATAACACGAATGTCAATTTGATAAATTATATCAATGTTTTTGGATTGTTGTCACCGAAGTTGGCATATTAACAGCATCATATTCACGCCAGGTTTTTTAAAAATTTGTACTTGCCTTGCTTATCCTTTCCAAGTCTTTTAATTGCGAGTTTTCTTCATTTCTGTGTTTCAGATATGCTTTATAGATACAGTATATCGCTAGATTTTTTTTAAAAATTCCAGTAGTATAGTCTGTCTTTTTAGTGTGACGTTGACGTTCACTGTTTTTAAGACTGATTTTAACTATTGCTGTACTTGGATATGTTTCTACCATCTTATTTTGCTTTCAGTCCTGCTTTTACTATATTTCTTTTATCCTTCCTTTTCTCCTTTTACTTGACCAAATATTTTTTTTTAGAAAATATGTCCCCTCTACCATTAAATGTAAAATATATGTACTCCACATTCCTTATTTCAAGAATTATCCTTATAATTTTTCATGAATATAAAAGTCAAAAGTAACATCTTGATCTTTCTCCTGAGCCATGGAAGAAACTTGGCTTGTTAGTCTGCTCAGGCTGCCGTAACAAACACCACAGTCGGGATGGCGTAAGCAACAGAACTTCATTTTCTCAGGGTTCTGGAATCTGAAAGTTCAAAATCAAGTTGCCAGGGTTGGTTTCTGGGAAAGCCTCTCTTCCCAGCTTCAGACGCTGCCTTTGCACTGAACCCTCACATGGCCTTTCCTCTGGGCACAGGGGGAGAGAGAGACCTCAGGGTCTCCTCTTTTTATAAGCACATCTGGCCTTAGGGGATTAGAGCCCACCCTTATGACCTCGTTTAACCTTAACTACCTCTCTAAGGTTCCTGTCTCCAAATACAGTCTCTCTGGAGGTTGAGGCTTTAACATAAGAATTTGGGGGAGACACAATTCAGTCCATAACACTTGGTATAAAGAAATTCCCTTCATATCCTACTTCTGTCCTGCATTTTAGTCCTACCTCCTTTTTAACTTCAATGTTATCGTTTTCATAATTTTATTTTTATAAAGTCGGTGTAGTTCTAGATTTTTCATGTTTGCGATTTTTTTTTTCTCTTACTGTGCCTTTCTGTATTTCTCCTCTTTCTGGACTGAATTTCTTTTTCTTTGACACACATCCTTTAGATTTGGTTCAGTTTTTTTAAATGTCTTAATTTTACCATCTGTAATTTAGCTTGATATACAATTCTAGATTGGAATTTTATTTTCTTTCAGCACTTTGAATGTTTTATTCTATTGTATTCTACCCCTTGTTTTCCCATAAGAAGTTTCCTGCCTGCTTGAGTATTGTTGTTCCTTAGGAGTCATGTGTTCTCTCATGCTTTTTAGTGATCTGCTCTCACACTATTCTGTCTCTATTAGGAGACTGTTTTTTCTTTTAATTTTGTTTGGGAATTATTGTCCTTCCTGAATCTGGATTTTTAAACAGTTCTGGAAAGCTCTCAGATATCATATCTTTGAATTTCTTCTGAAATTTTAATCAAATATATTTAGACCTCATTTTCATCTTTCACACTTAAAAATTTATATTAAATTTTTTTAATCCTTTTATTTTCTTGTCTACATTCTGTATATCCAATCTATTTTTCAGTTCACAGATACATTCTATAGCTATGTCTCATCTGCTTAATGCGACAATGACTCTTGAACTTCGATAATGTATTTTCATTACTGGAAGACTTATTTGGTTATTTATCAAATCTGATTGGTTCTCTTAATATTATCTCATTCATTTCTTATATGTTTAGTTCCATTTTTTTATTTCTTTGAATATTTTTTATTGTTTTACCATACTCATAATCCTAGATTTATTTGAAATTCATAGGGGACAAATTTTTCTGTATGATGTTTCTGCTGTATCTTGTTTATTATGCTTTTTTTCCTGATGTTTTATATTTTTAAATTTTGAGTTTAAATTTCTTATATTTTTATCTTCAGAAATCCTGTAATTCTTTCTAAAGATAGCACTTTTTATATTTTAATTTCTTGGCTTGGGGTTACACCCTATCATCAGTATAAATTTGAAAGCCATAATTTTGAAGAGCAAGATTGTGGTTTATGAACTCTCAGGAAGTAATTTATTTTTTATTTTTCATTTTCTTTCTGTAGGCTAGAAAAAGTGAGACAAATTTCCTTGTCATCTCTCTCTGCTGACTAGTGAATTTTTCTCCAGTATTCTGCTTCAACTGAGATTTTAGCATTTTAGGCCGTATGTGGAGGTACAGGTGGATGTGTGGGTGGGGATAGGGAGTGGGAGGTTGGTCCTGTTCCTTACAAGTTCACATGCTTTCTAATTCCACTTGGCCTTTCAAATCCGCATTAGAAAGATTAGCAAATACCTTCTGAATTCTAATAGCTCTGCATCATTTAGCATGCTGAATTTGGGCTCTTTCTTTTTCTTTGATCCCTGAAAGCTCTCCTACCTTATTGGATACATAGATATAATTTAAAATATATGTTACATTTTGTCTAGAATATCTAGGTGTTTTGACCTGGGAAAGTTTCAGGCTCCTCATATTGCTGTATCATATCTGGAGATTATAATTTTTGTATTTTTCTTAGTGTTCTATAATGCGATATATTGAATATTAAATGTTAAATGAATTTTCTCATTGCAGAGAATTTACATTATAATAAAACATTTATTGTGGTATAAATTTTACAAACGCTTTCATATACAACAGTCATTTTTTAAAAATAACTCAAAATAGATAGTGTCAGAAATTGAGGGAAAATTATTATTGGGGAGTATCATTCGAAGCCTTTTCAAAGTATTTTCCCTTCAAACTCTTACGTTATCATTCCTTGACAAACATGGAGATGTTCTTACAACAGAAGAAAAGCATCATCTTTATACCAAGTGCAGAACATTGAAAAGTCTCAAAAGATCACATCAAAGGTCATTGAGATCATTTACTTGTCTTGTTGATGACAACCATTCTAACAGGTATGAGGTGGTACCTCATGTGGTTTTGATTTGCATTTCTCTAATAGCTAGTGAAGTGGAACATCTTTTCAATATCTGTTGGCCATTTGTATTTCTTCTTGGCAGAAGTAGCTGTTCAGGTCTTCTGCCCATTCATATAATTGGATTGTTTGTTTTTTGTTGTTGTTGAGTCGTATGAGTTCTTTATGTATTTTGGATATTAACTCCTTATCGGAGGTGTTGTTAGCAAATATCTTCTCCCATTCAGTTGGTTGCCTTTTTATTTTGTCAATGGTTTCTTTTGCTGTATAGAAAGAAGCTTTTTAGTTTCATATAGTCGCATTCCTTTACTTTTGCTTCATGCAATTTCCTTTCACCTCTATAGCAATAATTATTTGCAAATCCTTCCCAAATTCTAAGCTCTTCCATGAAGTTCCAGACATTAATATTAACCTGCAGTTTGAACATTTTTTCTTGGATATCCTGGTACTTCACACTTGAAAAGTCCAGCTTTGAACTTGTCAAAATTACCCACCACCCTCTCTTCTGCTCCTTTTCATCCAGCTTCTTAAAGACCTGATGCTCTTCTTGTCTCCTCTGCTGGAAGATACAGAAGCATTCATATATAACTGCTCAGTGAAAAATCTTAGAATCATGCTAGTTGTCTCTCTTTCTGTGCAGTGTTCTCTCATAGCTTCCTGTGAAATATTTTTCATCTGTTTTCCTCTATGTTAACTTTATTGACATGTTCTAGATAGAATTTGGAACTTTTCCAATGGCACCTTTGCAAGACAAGCCATGCTTTGAGATTTTTTTTTCCCACCAGCCTATTCTTAGCTCCACCAAACAGATAATAGCATAACACAAATTGATCAAGTCATTTCCTTGCTCGAAATCCTTCATTGTCTATTTGTTCATTCTAAAGACAGTTGTTGAGCCCCTACTAAGATCCAGCAGAGTCAAAATCTCATGAACTTTATATTCTTACAAAAGGAGAAAAAACTATTAACAAACATACAATATATCAGATGGTGATAAGTGTTTTGAAGAAAAATGAACTGAGTAAGGGGGCTAGCAAGCTAAGAGTGGGTAGTGTTATCTAACCGGTGGTCAGAGCAGGCCTCTGGGGTAAGGCAGCTGAAACAGAGACTCAAAGGCAGTGAAGACACAAGTTAAACATCACCTCATTCCAGGATAAAACTCAAACATATTCATTCATTTCATCATTCACCTAACATACAGAGAGGTCCATAAAGACTGGAAACTGGTACATACTGTGTTATAAAGGATATCTTCAATTCGTTTAAAAATAATCGTTTCTAAACCTTATAATAGACACCTTGTATCTTGAACATCTTCCATATATTCCGTGGATTACTCAATAAAAGTAAGATGATAAGTTTTATGGTATGTGACTTTTTCTCAGTAGACATGTTTTTTAAACATCAAGGAGAAGCAAGACAATATTATGTCATGAAACTAATAGACTAAAAGAAAAAATTCAAAAACACATACATAGACACACATAAGACACTCCTATGCAAGTCAATAAATAAACCAATCCAGATTAAGTATAAATCATGAAAAATTCTATGACAAAAAATAAGGAGCTGAAGAACAAGATGAGAAAATTGGTAGAATATTTTTTAATAGAGTGCTTTTGGAAGGCCCCTCTTGGAAGGTGACATTTGAGCTGACCTGGATCATAAAAATAAGTCATGCGTGAGAAATGTGACAGAGAAGAAAATTCCAGATGGAAAGGGCTTGGTTTTCCTGAGGCACAGATAAGAGAACAGGGTGGCTGAAACATAGCGAGGGTAGACATCTTAAGCATTTAATTAGGGAACTTGCAAAACGCACAAAAATACGACAGAAGCATTTCTAATTATGATAAACTCACTTGAAGCATAAAGTACATATGGAAGAAAAATATTAAACTTTTGCATAATTTTATTATAGTTATTTAATGATTCAATTAACATGGTTTTAATTTTTAAATCTGGAGAGGAATTCTGAGTGGTTGCATGAGGATCAAGTGTCAAATGCCACTGAAAGGTCATGTTAAAGGGTAATTAAAGGGTAAAGATATCCTTTGGTTACCTGAAAATCGTCACTGAAATGAGGAAGCACAATTTCATTGAAAATTCACGGGCATTAAATGAAGATTAACATGGAATAAAGAATATGTGGGACATGGGAAAATGGAGACAGAATAATTTCACTTTATTGGGAAATAATTTAATCCAAAATAAGGTACTAGAATGGTAGAATTTTTAACATAAAGCACCATTTCATTTTAATCATTTTTATTTTCAAACTTTAAAAAAAATTTTTTCCTTTTTAAATAGTTTTTATTTTCAAGCAATTTAAAACTTGAAAAAAATTTTGCAGGAAGAGTACAAAAGCCACCACCAGTATAACTTTCACTGAGAGACCTCATTCATGTTTTATCAATTGACTAGTAATGTCCTTTGTAGCAATAATACCCAATTCAGGATCACACATCATGTCCTGTCTTCCTGCCTCTCCAGTCTCCGCCAGTCAGAATCAGCTGATTCTTGGCGTTCACATCCTGGTCATTCCTGAAGGTCGTGTCAGTTTGGGTCAGTCTGATGTTTTCTCGTGATGGGATCTAGGTTATGTACTCAGGGCAGGTGTCGTATTCTTATCATTGCATCTTACCAGGTTGTCCACAATGTCAGTTGGTCCCTTTCCTGGTGGTGATAACTTTGATCACTTGGTTACAAAGATGTCTGCCAGGTTTCTGTGCTGTAAAATGACTGTTTCCCCTTTGAAATTAATATGTTTTTAAGGAGATACTTTGAGACTTTGTTCATCATCCATCTTTCACTCATTCATTTGAACATCAACTGATATTTCTTGCCTGAATTAATTACTTTATGATGGTTGGCAAATGGTGACTTTCTAATTCCAACATGCCTTTTACATTTATTAGTTAACACAGTACCATAGTAAGAGATTTCTTTTCTCCCCATTTATTTATTCATTTTTATTCAGGTACACTCATGGGTTCCTATTTTATTCAATGAGATAGGATCTATAAATTAATTTCTTTTTCTCTCTCCTTTCCTTTTCTAACTCACTCGCTTCCTTCTTTCCTTTCTTCCTCCTGCCTTGTTTCCTTCCTTCCTTCTTTTGATACTCAAAATATCCTTTTATGCTCAAATTATTGTATACTCAGACTGCTTCGATTTCAGCAGTAGAAGCTCACTTCAGGCTGGCTCCGATGTCATTCTGACGTGACACCATCGTTCTGGGAACACTTCTTCACTTTCCGGTTCAGCGAAATGTCTCAGGCTCGTACTGTGCTTTCTCTAACCCAGCTCTGTGATCAACCATTTCTCCAAGAAGTCCCAGTTTTATTCAGAAGAGAAACTAAGATCTGAACTGTGGAGATACAGATCGCTTATGGGGGTAACCCTGCTCCCTGGCTGTCTTTAGTACACGGTAGAAACCATCTGTATGTTATAAATACACACATTCCAGATCAATGGTTTCTACATCTATCTAAATATATTGAAAACTATAAGTGCACACTGATAGGTTAAATTTCCAATCCAAACTCACAGAATCCATTCAGGATTTTCCATTTTGCGTTTGTACCCTACTTCCAGACGATGAGAACATGGTCCCACTACTCTCCATATATTTATTTACTTGCTCAGTCAACCTGTATTGTAGGTAATCACTCAGCCACGCTGGGCGAGTGTGCTGCATGGCTGGTGTCACTGCAGAGGGGCGGTGCTGGCCACCCCTGGGCTCACTTCAAGCCTGTCTAATACTCTACTTGCTTAGACCCAAATAGTCATAAGGGCGTGTTATTAAGGGAGTTTGGGTAAACAATAGAGATTAGTAGACATTTTTCACAGTCTTCCAAGATTGTATTGAAAGGAAGACACTAAATGGTTTTTAGCATCCTTACAGCATTCCTCCAACTTCTCTCTGAATTCCCAAACTTCCCAACTTTAAAACAAGTATCAATGGAGAGAAATCTTGTGTGTACATGATTTTAGACATGTAAAAATTTCAACCCCTTTGCCTACGGTTCGCTCTTTCTGTTCCTACCAGGTTTAACATTACAACTTGCAACAATATAGATTGGCATTTTAGTGTCACAAGAAATATCAGCATGTTTTCCAGTGATGTATTTCTGATGTATTAAAACTTTAAGACCTTGAAATTGCATGTGTTTCTTTTGTCAGCAAGAATAATAAAATAACTGAGTGGACTTCAAATCATCTATGAAGTTTTTATATGCCGAGTCTTGTAATGAAAATCTCAAACGCGCCCGGTCGGTAACATAGTTATGACGACACTGTAAAGAGGGAAGAAGGTTCCCAGTTTACTGATCGTGTGATGCTGTCGAGACGGACGAGATTGAAATTCACTGCGAGTGTTGTAACTGACACATTGTGAGACTGTAGAACCTTCTGACAGCAACCCATGTATGAATACTGCCTTTTTTGTTCCAAATTCATAGGTATAATAAATTTAAAGCTCTAAGCCAAAACAAACAACAATTTACCTCTTTATTCAATATAATCTTTCTACTAAATTGGCAAATTTTAATTAAGTTTAACTTTCTATCCATTTTATATGTATTTTTTTCTGACCCTCAAAATCCCAGCTGCAAGTTTATATCTCTAAATAATCCTGCTATTAATCTACTAAGTAGGTTAATTCCTGAGCTTTAGGGTAGTCACTAAAAGCATCACAGGTGCTAATGCACTAGCGTTTTAGTGGCATATTTGTACATTAAGGGAACAATACAGAAAATGTGTTCTGCATTTTGAAGGGAGTGAGAGCAGCAGG
>NW_006442110.1:3446943-3453725 GCF_000325575.1 Pteropus alecto | reverse complement strand
TCTTTAACCCACGGATAACTCCTAGGGAACGGCCAGCATTCTACCAGTCTCTGTTTTGCAGGCTAATTTTTTGTTAATTGGTTTCTAATTTTTAAAAACTATTTGAGAAAGTGAAGGTAGGAATTGTTAGTAATAATCTGAATTAGTCATCCGTTGCTGCATAAAACTACCTCAAAACTTACTGGCTCAACACAGTAGTAATTTACTATTTCTTCTTTTTCTATGGGTCAGTAATTCAGGAGCGACTTGGCTGAGATCTTCTGGCTTGAAGTTTCTTATGAGACTTCAGTGGTGTGTTTCCTGGGGCCTCAGTCATCTGAAGGCTTGACTGGGATTGGACGCTGCTCTTCAAGGTGGCTCGCTCACATGGCGGCAAGTTGCTGCTGACTTTTAGTAGTAGGTCTTAGTTCCTCTCCACATGGGTGCCTTCCCACTGGACTACTGGAATCTCCTCGTGGCACACAGGCTGGCTTCCCCAGAGCAAGTGTCCAAGAGACCAAGGGGGAGCCTCTAATGTCTTTTATTATTAAGTTCTGGAAGTCACATATACACTGCCGCTTCTGCGTGTTCTATTTGTCACACAGGTCAGCACTGATTCGATGTGAGAGGGAACTACACAAAGGTATGAATAGTAGACGTAAAGATTTATGGCCCTTTTGGAGGATGTTTACCAGAGTTTACCCTCTGGGACACAAAGATTCATGTCTCCTCCACATGAAAAGTACACTTCCCTCCTCCAAAGGCCCTTCAAAGTATCACCCCATTAAAGATGTGCTCAAAATCCAGTAACTCATCATCCAAGTCAAGTTTATACCCAAATGAAGCTGTTTAGGTACAGTTACTAAAATATAGCTGCTCATTTGAAGACCTGTGAACAAGTTCTATGCCACCCACACAAAGGGGGAAAAGTAAGAGTTACACAGGAGTAACTACTTCTAAAATCCAGTCAGGTACCTGTTGATAATTCCTTGATTAGAACTCAGTCTTGCTGTTTCCTAGAAATGGTTCTCCATGGCTCTCAGCTGTGCCCTATGGGTTCTCAGTTCTACCAGTCTGATTCATACTTGCTTTTTTAAATAAAAAGTAGCTTGTGTTCACAGCTGTCAGTTTCCTGCCTGTAGAAGTTTAGGGTCTAAAAACCTCTTTTCATTTTGTACTATCTTTGTCCTTTTGAGTCAAAGCTAGTTGTGTTACCACTAATAAAGTTCTCTTAAAAATCGGTAGGCTTCCTATGGATGTCATTCAGGTTTACTCCATTAAACATTTTCCCCTTTGGGCTTCTGCTGACACACTAGGGGGAAAATGCCCTTAAGTTTATTAGAATCCCTATTGTATTACTCAGAGGATCTGTAAGATACACCAACAAACTGCATATAGGTTTTTTTTATCTGACTAAATGGTTCTCTGAGACACCACCTAATATATTTTGGCAGTCTTAACATGGATTTTACAGTCACACCTCATTGTCATCTTTAGATTATGTTTTACTGGTAGTTGATCTTTGGAAGTGCTTTCTTAACTTTTGTACTGTTCACCATCTGGAGAAATAGAAATTGAGAAAACATTTTATTTTCAATTCATCAAGTCCTGGCTTCTTCATATTTAACAGTTTTTCTTTAGCTCTTCTCTCCTCTTTTTCTGTTCTAATTATAAATAGAAAGAACATGTCAGACTTCTCTGCCTGAAAATGTCCTTAGCTAGATGATACAATTCATTAAGTACAACTTTTCCTTTCATATTATCACAGTGTTACTAAACTTTCTATTGAGGTGTGGGCAGGACCCAATTTTATCTCATTTCCAAAAACATTTTTCCCTCGCCTGCCTTTGAGCCATTACTGACAACACTGAAATCCCTCGAGAGCTGTTCGGCTTCTGCTAACGTCCTTTCAAGGTCTGTCCAACTGACTTGGACAACCCAGTCCCTAAGTCACTACCACATTTTTAGATTTTTGTTACAATTTTCTCCCATTACCAACTTTATTATTCGTTATTTATTATTACATCACAAACCTCTCCAAAATTTAATGGCTTAAAACCACGGCTTGTTATCTCTCATGGGCCTCTCTGCAAGACTGCTCGAGGCATGATGGCTGACTTTTCAGAGTTAGTAACCTCAGAGACCTCACTGAAAACTAGCTTCGGAAGTCACACCCTGCCACCACTTCTGCAGTTTTCTCCTGACCTAATTCCACGTGGCCGGGGACTACAAACGGGTATGAGTAAATGGAATCCCTCTTGGAAATGTTAAAGATAATGCAAGGAGAGGAGAAAAGAACTAAAATTTTAATGGATACAAAGTACTTCGTCCTATAATTACCTTCCTCTAGAATGTGTCTCATTTAGAAAAATGAAAGGACTTGACAATTTCAAACTCCCAAAATTCATTAGGTCCAAACAGAACATTGTAAAGAGTGACTGATGAAGTCTTGTTTTATGAACTTAATTATGCCCAATCCACAGTGATCTATTTGTTATACAGCTGACTTGCTTCAGAGAAGGTCTTGCTCTCACAAATAGCTCTACTCATTTTGGCATATTTCAAAGCTAGTATGGATATTTAGAGACTCCCAAGTATTCAGAAAACAGAACCAAATGATTATCTTGTTAAGAATAGTCATTAAAGTTACAGCTGCATGTTTTCTCTCTGCTAAATTTAGACATTAACTCCATTCACTATTATCTTGATTAAACAGATTGAAAATCATATGTATGCATATAATTAAATAGATGACTTATCTAAGATCAGCAATCTCTGAGGAGACTAAGTCAATGCAAATGAAAAAAAAAAGTGACTTAGAAAAAAATATATAGATGAGCTGTATATTTGACATTGAAATAGTCTTATATTAAGTCTAAGTCAAGAAATTAAGTATAATTCTATTTTTACATAGTATTCTGCTGGTGGGAAAAGGTATGCTACACCTCTGTGTTTAACCCTTAAAAGAGGTTCAAATGATAATTATTAGACTTATTATAAACCATTAATAAGGAGAGAAAGAGGTTTCTGTTGTCTTATACTACAAAAAACATTTTTTATTGAAAATTTACTTTTACTCATATTAATGGCACATCTTGATCTCAGTCTATTCTGTGTAAATTATTTGCTGTAGATATATTAGATTAAAATAAATGTGTGAATAACTTCAGATTTTAAATCAAATTAGTATAGTTTAAATTTGCTTTGGCGGTGTGGGAAACTATATGGAAAGTAGATGCTTTGGGGGACTTTCAAGAGATGCTTAATGGAATTGCAAAATATTTTCTATGGCCTACAAGTTTTCTATACATAATAATATTATGCATTTTTCTATTGAAAATACATAATAGTAATTGGTGGTGCTATTTTAAAGTTATTTTGCAATAAAAATTTTAATGTCTGATTTCAAACTTGGTATATTTATGTGCTGTTCCCCAGTAGAGAACTGCTAGTATTTACTTTATTATTTGGTCTCATTGTTTATTCTCTTTTAGTTTCATTTCTTATCATTTATGCTCCTCTACCATATTAGGTACCACGTATATAATAGATATTCAAACAGGGTGGCTGACCTTTATGTCTAAATTTAGCTCTTTGTAATATTTCTTTGGATTTTATCAGTTAAGAAATCATTCGTAATGCAAATAACAATTTGAATTAAATTAGACATTAATCCATAAAAGAGATTTACCTTAACTGATAATAGTAAGTTTAGCTTCTTGATATCTGAATAACAGCCTTCTAGGGAATTAAGAAAATAGATGTAATATTGAAATTTTGAGAAAGTTTTATTTTCTAATCTCTGAAGACAGTCAGATGTGGAAGTATAGCAGTAAGCCTTTGACAGCAGAGGGACAGAGGAACGTGACAGAAGGAGAAAGAAGATGCCCAAAGAGAAAATACGAGGGATGCTAGACATTCGTCTAGGGTCAACCCTTACTTATTTCCCTAAAAGAAGTCCCAAGACTTCATTCTTCTGCACTGAATGCACATCTGCAAGGATCAGCGGAACAGTGGTTGGATACAATGGCTGTGGGCAGAGAACGTACCCAGAGGAGGTTCAGTGAAGCATGCTGTACACAGATTTTAACATTCCCTCTCCTCTCTAACAGGTTTTCTGAACCAGATGAGTAACTCAAGTCACTCCGTCCTTCAGCCTTCATTCCAAGGATGCATGCAGCTCATTCAAGTGGATGATCAGCTTGTAAATTTATACGAGGTGGCACAAAGGAGGCCGGGAAGCTTTGCGAACGTCAGCATCGACATGTGCGCCATCATAGACAGGTGAACTATCTTTTCATCCTACCTCAAATTGTCTTCACTTTCCAAATTCGTGTTTTTGTTGTGAGACAAGTAAAACACACACACACACACACACACACGCGCGCGCACACACGCGCGCGCGCACACACACACACTTCCCTTATAAGGGGATAGGCAGGAGAAGCCCTGTATCATACCTCTGTCATGTATTTGTGATATTAGCAATAATGTTCATCACGACATGGATATATATAATAGAACAATCTGTGATGTTCATTAGTCCATCAGCCTCGGGGAATGTGAACCTTGCGCAGGTGGTTTTGTAAGCAACAGCTGAGTTGTAAAGGAACTCAGTTTATTTTTAGCTTTGCTTTCTATGCCCACAAGCAGAGATGTCCCTTCTCTCCTTGTCTTGGCCATGACTCATGCTCAGCATATTATCCCCTCTAAAGCTTCCTGCTGGAGAAAAAGAAACATTAAAAAATATTGACGGGCAGTACGGGGATTTACTAACGCAGAATATTTAATGTATTTGAGTCTCCACAAAGTACACATACTAAAATATTGTGAAATCTAGTCTTTATTAGTTTTTGCAAATCTGGGGAGGAGCTTTTTATAAAAACCGAGTTGACCTTTCATACATTGGAAGGATACACCTTTTACATGAAATGTCGTGACAGTATTTCATACACTACCTTAAAATACTTCTGCAAAGTGTCATTTATTCCAGCATGACTAAATTTCATTTTCAGATTTTTGCCTGTAAACAAGCTATATTTAAGTATGAGTTGAATTTAACCTGGTGAATTTAGGTGATTTTAAAAACTATTTTCAAATGTTTTATGATAGGGCTATCTTATTCTGAAAAATAACTTTATTAATTTTATATTTTAGAAGATGAAAATTCTGTAAGCCTCAGTCTTCCCCCCAACAAAGTATAGACCTTAAGTCCCTAATAATTTTATTTCATTTAAGAGGAGATCCTCGGGGAAGTCATTCAAAGACATATAATGAAGTAAGTTTGTTCCATATAATCTTAATAAAATAGTATTTGAATGGTAAATAACAGTTTATGAGAGTTATAGAGTGTGTAACTTTTTAAGCCTCAATATGTTTAGAAAACTTGATTACATAGATTAGTTCTTATTTCTATTACATATATGCAAATTCTCATCCTGATAGCCTAAAGAGTTTATATTTAAACAGAATAATGAACCATTGCAATACAAATGCACGCTATACTTTGAACCATCAATAGTGAAATAGTTATTATTTCTGCCTAAAACAAATGATAACAATAATCAGAAAAACTGAGATGAATGTTTTAAGATCATATGTTCTGATATTAAATGTTTATCTATAAATTTTAATAACTTTTCCATACAGGAAGATTTTTTTCTTAGGAATAGTTATACAACATATGGAGATATTTTAGTGCCTTGTCCATTTTCCATGCCAGTAGCTTTAATGATAGAATAATTTCTGTCACTAATACCCAAGTTAATTCATTCAACTTTTGTAAACAGGCTAGATTTTTATGGTGATGTTGCTGTTTCACTTGAAGCAGCTTGTTTCACTTGTTTGCTACGGAAGAAGTATGGGTGAAATTTTGAGATTTTAAGATTTCACTCCCAAGGAAGGAATAGGAGTTAAATTGGCCTCAAAAGAATGAGTGAGATTTTGGTAAATGAAGAGAGTGGAGATGGGCACTCCTGGTGAGGAGAACAGCATGAGGGAAGATGCAGAATAGAGAACGCGAATTTCAATTTGGGGCAGATATAGGAATATACAAAATATTCTTTTGCCAAAATGAGTCATTCCCACTGTCCATATTGCCATGTGTCCAGTAGCTGACAGAACAGAGAATATCTTTCTTATCTTCTAGGATGATAATCCGGATGAGTAGCTATGGTGAAGTCCTCACCTCTGACACACCTCCACACATTTCCTAGACCACTGTGGAATCTGTTTTCTACTTGTCTTATTTTTTGAAGGCAATGACTTCTGTATATCAATTACCAATGTGTGAAATAGCAGATTCCCTTATTTATCTAAAATGTTCCCAATTCAGAATCTTTATCTGTGAAGCGTTTTTTGTAAGTATAGCACCTTCTTCACACTGAGAAGCTCATTGATGATTTCACCTTTAATCTTTGTCCGTCCAGGTGTAGGTACCAGTAGGTTTAGCCTGTCCTCATACAGGGGTGACCCATCAGATTATGCTTTATTGACACTTCTCCAGCTTATCTCTGGTTTGGTTTCCTCCCCCTCACTAACTGAAACTTTACAACGGCCAATATCTACAGTTTTATTTTCAAACTACCTAAATTCTTCATAAGTTAGCCTACACTGGCTCTTTCTTACTTTTCTTCTTTCAAATTTCAGCTTGATTGATTTGAAAACTATTTTTGAAAAAAAAAAAAAAGGAAAAATGAGAACATAGAGTAAAAAAATAGAACAGCTACCACAGGCACGGTTTTTTATGAAATATTTGGAGATAATAAGAACAGCTGCAGTGATTTGATGAGTGGAGCTTAGGG